>NC_057408.1:16489267-16645452 GCF_019320065.1 Cervus canadensis | reverse complement strand
TGTCACGGGGCGGGGGGCTCGTTGGTCACGGGGAGGGGGCTCGCTGTCACGGAGGGCGGGGGCTTGCTGTCACGGGGTGGGGGGCTCGCTGTCACGGGGCGGGGGGCTCGTTGGTCACGGGGAGGGGGCTCGCTGTCACGGAGGGCGGGGGGCTCGCTGTCACGGGCCGGGGGCTCTCTGTCGCGGGGGGCGCGTCCCTCCGTGGGACCGAACTCCCCTGCTCCTCTGTCTGTCGGAAGATGCTCACAAGTTGCCCTCACGTGGCGGCATCACTCCTGGTGCTGAGGAATGAGAGAGACAAGTCCTTGGTCTCACAGACATAGCAGAGAAAGTCAATAAACGGTGGAGGAGAAAGTTGAAAGGAGAGCGGGGGTGGCTGGGGGCGTGCAGGAAGGCGGCCTGTGGGGCTGAGAGGCGCACGTCCAGGGGGGCCACGGTGTCCTTGGGCGGGAGCGGGCCACCTTCAGAGCTTGAGGGGGGCCCCGGAGTGGGGAGACGGGGTGAGAAGGGCCCAGACCCAAACCCTGCTTTCATACCCCATCTGCAGCCGCACTGCTTTCACCCTGCTGCAGCGAAATCTGTGGGAAATGCAACCTCCCACCCACATACATTACCAAGCATCCCTCTGACGCCGCAACTGCACTGCCCCGATGTACGGAGGAGAGGCAGTTTTAGGAAGTATCTGCACACATTGGCGGAGGCCTGACTCCACGGGAAGCCGAAGTGGCTTCTGCACATCCTCGCAGGCTCCCTGGGCCGGTGGCGGCAACAGAGGCGCCTGCGGGTGTGACGGCGGGACTCGGTGGCGCTCCGTGCTGCCCTTCGTGACGCGATGCTTCTGATACAGTGAAATTCTTAGTCAGGTTCCAAACAAAGCAAAGTCCGTCCTTCCCTGTCGCACTCCTCGCAGTTGGACGTTCATGCACATCGCAGGGAAAATCGTGTTGATATGTCGCAGGGCCTTAGGAATGTCCAGCGGGCGCTGGAAGCTGCAGGGCACGTGGGGCGTTTCTGGGCTGCGTGGACCGTCCTGGGCGTTTCAGGTCGGCCACCCTTAGAGCGAAGCTGATGACTTCAGTTGTCGGGGGAGCCCTGGAACAGCCCCCCAGGGACTCCCCGGTGCCCCAAGGGCGACTCTGCTCCCGGGGGACACGGCAGGTGGGCCTGGTAGACTCTGGCAGGCATGCTGGGTTTTGATCTGTGTGTGTGTTTAATAGCAAGTTTATTGATTGATTGATTTCTGGCTGTGCAAGGTCTGCACTGTGGCACGGGCTTTGCTCTAGCTGCGGTGAGTGGGGCTGCTCTCCAGGCACGGGGTGCGGGCTTCTCCCGTTGCGGAGAATGGGCTCCAGGAGGTGTCCGGGCTGCGGTACCCGCGGCTCCCGGCTCTAGAAACTCGGGCTCAGTGGTGTGACACCCGGGCTCAGTTGCTGTGGGCGTGTGGGTTCTTCCCGGACCTGGCATCGAACCCATGTCTCCTGAATCAGCAGGTGGATTCTTTGACACTGAGCCACCAGGGAAACCGCGTGACCTGTGTTTTAATCTCCTGCAAGCACACGATGGAGTGGAGACTGAGGTTTCAGAGCCTCTCAGCAAGAACTCACCCCTTCCCTCACCTCCCAGGAGAGCTGCAGAAGTGCGAGCTGACCTCAGTCCTTCCGGTCCAGGGTCCGTCTGTCTGTCTGTCCTAGAGCATCTAAATCTCCCATCCCAGGGCCTCCCTGAAACATCTCAGGAGAGTTTTGCCATCCGCTGCAGAGTGGCATCTCCGCGGGTCCTCTGAACCCCAAACCCTTTATAATAAGTACAATTGTGGGTAGTCCCCTCAATGTGCACCTTCCCATCCACCTCCTCAATCCGTTTTCAGCCGCTTCCTACAGTGAAGATCAAATCCATGCAAACTAGTTGGAAGCAGCTTGCAGGTGAATTTCACACATGGGTTGTTTGGCCTGGCAGGCCCTCCCCGCCCGCCTTGACCCCCTTGGGCGCACACGCACACTCTTGGCTGTGCTGCCTTCTGCTGCAGGGTTTGCTTGGGGTCTGCGAAGGCAGAAGCGTTTCCTGTAACTGGAATCCCCGTGCCAGGCCTGCCAGACAATAGATAGATAATTGGATAAGTCCTCAACTGGAAACTGCTAACAATAACAAAGAAAGCTGCGTGCACTGTTGTTGGTGTGCTTCTCGGAGAAGGGCTGTTTGCACATGAAACCACTTAAAACTCATCTTTTATTTCTCAACAACAGTGTAACTCGTTTAGTCATGAAACCCAGGCACTCTCAAAGCATGTTCTAGAAAAGTCAGGACTCTGTGGTGTTCAGTAGCAGAGGGGAAGGGCTTGTTAAGTTCTCTTCCATCTCATGACCCCACGGGTATCAGGATGAAGGGCAGTAGCGGTCATGTCCCGTGGAACGTGCCATGCCTGGGGTCAGGGTTGGGGACCCTGTGGGGTTATCACCCTGCAGTGGACAGCAGAGTTTGCAGCTGTTTTCATGAAATCTAACATTATTGAATATGGCCTCAGTTGTTAATGGTCTTCAGATCACCCACACTTTGGCTATCAAAAATTATTTATTGATTTTTTGATATAAAAGGAGATTGGGGCAAACGAGCAAATATGCTTGCCATAGTAGTTACCGTAGTAGCATACCAGGGAATAAATCTCCCTTGAGGACCACACACAGATGGTGTGTGGCCAGACCTACTTCTCTTGTTTAGTATGTTGGTGAGGGAATGTTTTGGGTCCTAGAGTGTAATGACAGCAGGACTGTGCCCTTTGTAGCCTGGGTGTAGGTGCACTTGGATGAGCTGGTTGGATGGCATCACTGACTCAATGGACATGAGTTTGAGCAAACCCCAGCGGACAGTGAAGGACGGGGAAGCCTGGCGTGCTGCAGAGTTGGACTAAGTTGGACACAACTTAGCAACTGAACAACAACAGCAACCAGTTAGGTCGACAAACACCTGGGTTCACCCAAGCACCTAGGAGTTTCTTCTTTGGGGGAAGGTGGGGCGCATGGCAGAATTGTTGCTGGCTCCACACCCAGTGCCTTTGCTCGTATGTGGCAGGTTGGAGAAAACTTCATTGCTTCTAAAATAAAGCTGGGAAGAATCCAAAGATCAGCCTTGGTGGCTGTCGAGTATGGAAAGAGTGTTGTTTAAAATACCATTTGTTGTTGTTTAGTTGCTCAGTCACGTCCACCTTTGTGAGCTGATGGACTGTAGCCTACCAGTCCCCTCTGTCCATGGGATTCTCCAGGCAGGAATACTGGAGTGGGTTGCCATCCAAGGGATCTTCCTGACCCAGGGATTGGCCCCCAGGTCTCCTGCACGGAGGGGCATTCTTTCCCAGCGGAGCCCCCAGGGAAGCTCACTGAAAAGAAGAGAGAGTAGAATGGACTTAAAGGATTGGTTTCTTTTTTTTGGTAGGCATAGGCTTTTTCATTCTTTATCATTGTCAATTTATTTTGGTTTGCCTTTGACCTTCACCACCCCAGCTGGGCAGCGTAATTTGTGCTTGTTAATTTGCCCCCCTTGACAAGTTTGTGAAGGCCTCTCTTTTTAGGGAGTTTGTCAAGTTGAGAAGGGAGAGAGTGTTTGTTGTATGTTGCATACCCCTGCTCCGTGATCCAGTCCAGAATGGCCTTGGAAGTTCTTACTGGGCCGACACAAAACACAATGGCTCTGGTTTGCAACAGTCAGCCTGGGTGCATCTCTATGTGCACGGACTGATTGGTTTTGCAGGAAAATCCAGCCAGGACGAGGCCTTCTGACACTGGCATTAGCCTCGCTCTTTATGCACCCAATTTATACACTGTACATTTTGTCTATAAAATATGCTGCTTAAAAAGATCTATCCTTTCATAGAAAGTGGACTTGATTTTTTTAAAAAAATATATAGCATTATGGAAATATTGTTGCATTCCCAAACCCTCCTAAAAGGTTGAAAAGCTTATTTTTCTTTGATCCCTGTCTTTCCTGTGATTTGAGACTGGCTTGTAAACAAGCCATAATGCAAGGGACTACCAAGAGACACACACCAGAAGCAGGCTCAGAAATAGAAATTGAATTTATAGGCAGTGAGATAGGATAATTAGTTTTTATATTTAAAAATATCCTCAAACCAGAGGAGTCTGTTGTCTCAGATGGAGAAAGGAATTGGGTTTGAATCCCAATACTTTAAATAATAGCTTAGTGGAAATGGCTTTGTATAAAATTTATACATAAATCTGCATATGTGTGTACATATGTATGTAATAAATATCTCTTCCTCTCAAACACAGGAATTAAAGTGTCAGTTTAAATCCAAAAATTCAGATTGCACAAATCATTTATACTTCTAATTCCTGGCCGTAAGTGTTCACATAGCTGGTTGCCCCACTATCTGTGTTTTTTGTTTTTTCTTTGAGCAGTTATTTGAAGTCCCAAATTCAAACAAACAAAAACGTCTCCTGCTTTTTTTGCCTGGAGAGCAGGAACTGTATCTGGTGTTTACTCAAAGTTTTATGTTTTTTATCCAGCTGTTGTTCACTACAGAACATGCGTTGAAAACCCTAGATGTAGGTAGAACAGTCAAAGACAGTAGAGTATGAAGTGGCTGCTGATGGTAAGTATGTATGAATTCAGCATACCTTCTACAAGGCCCGGGTCTTAGCCACTGTCTCTGTGGTTCTGAATTGTCACATCCTGGTTTTGGATCTTGAACAGGTTTTTTCTTTTCCAGGGTTGCATCATGACTCTGGGAGGGCATCATGTCTGAACTGTGCCATCTCCCCAGCCTGGGTCAGTGGGGACAGAGGGAAACAGCCTCTGTGAGCTGGGCTGAGGCCTCCCACACGGGAAGCCAGGCCCTGGCTCTCTGCTGAGGGCTCCGCTAATGAAACCGCCACTGCTGAGGCATCTCGTGTTTCCACAGAGAAAAGTCTAAGAATGGGATGAGCTTGTGAACAAGAGGAAGCTGGGCCGCCTTCCTTACCTGGTCTCCCTTTAGGCAAAGAGCAGTCAGAAGCACGTACCCCTTGGTACCTGCTCTGTGCTTCCTAAGAGCGTTTCATCAACCCTGCGATCTCCGTCTCTTTCTCTGCCTCCTGTCATAAATCTCTGTTTCAAAGGAAAGAAAAGAGAGGGTTGTTAAAGCATAAACCTCTGGGTCAGCTCTTATTACATCATACTCTAAGATGATGTCCCAAACCTTTTGTTGAACTGAAATGCTAGATTGGCTTGAAATAAACGGAGCCATCCGTCGCCTGGGGATAGGAAATCTTTCTGTTGTGAAAGGGTGGCTGCGTGGTTGGTGTGTGGTGTGTTTGCCTGTGTGGAAAGTGGGCTGGGCTCCGGAATAGTGTTTGCCCCGTGGGGACTTGAGCAGAGAGCAGCACCCCCTCAAATACCCGCAAAACCAGAGAAAGTTGAATGCGGAGCTCTGTCATATTTGTGGAACAGCTTTCATTCAGGTATAATTTCTTTCACTTGGTTGAAGTTTCCAGTGTCAGATCGCGTTTTCTGTCTTGCACCCCAATACCTCACATGCTTGTTTGCCATCTGCTCATTTCCATTGCAGACTGCTCTTTACACAATGTTACTCAGTGTTAATTAGAACATGTGTCTCTTTGTCATTCATCTGGGGAGGGGGGTTAATGATGATTTATATCCCTTTAATTGGTTTTCCTCCAAACTGCTATATGTCGTTTATTATTTTACAAGAGCTCCAAGAGAACAGAAAGAGAAAGATCACCTCATTTTTATTCTTCATGACCTTATTTTAAAAAAACCACTGCTTTATTTAAAAAGGGTAACCAGCAAGGACCTACGGTATAGCGCAGGGAACTCTGCTCAATATTATCTAACAACCTAAATGGGAAAAGAATTTGAAAAAGAATAGGGACATGTGAATGTATAACTGAATCACTTTGCTGTATACCCGTAACTAACTTAACCCTTGTTAATGAACTGTGCTCCAATATACAATAAAAAGTTAAAAAAGTAAAAAGGGAAAAAGCCCAATCTTGGCCTAAATGTTTTAGTGTTTAAAAAATATGGTCCTTCATATTATAAAGTAGTAATACATGGAGTATGTCTTTACTGCTTACCTGTGAACAATTTATTATTAGTTATGTTTGTCAAATTATTTTTGAAGAGGTAACATGTTCACATGATTCAAAATTTCAAAGCGACTAGCAGATGCAAACCCTCCTGTACAGAGTGGGTGAGCGGCAAGGCCCTGCAGCACAGCGCAGGGAACCGTGGAAGAGAAGACGTGTGTAACTGAGTCGCTTTGCAATGCAGGAGAAGCTGATGCAACACTGTAGATCAACTATACTTCAGTAGAAAAACAAACAAACAAAAACTCCGAAAGGTCCTAGAAGGTCTGCAAGGGAGGGGACCGCCCCTGCCCCGGCCCCGCCGTTCCTCGGCCTGAGCATCTGGTTGTCTTTCCCAGAAGCCTCTGTGTTACCAGGGTCTTGTAGGAATGTGTGCATTAATTCTTGTGTACACACATATATTCAGTATGTCAGTATAAGTATATATGGGTGTACATTTAAGTACATGCATGCAAGTGTGTGTTATTATTCCCCCACATTTTTATATAGAGGGTGGTGTACACGTGGATTTCTCACTTAAATCCATTTTGGAATTCAGTGTGTATGAGTAAGTTAAGAGCAAGCTCCCTCTTTCTTTGTTGTTATGGCTTATTCACTAGTGCCTTACTGATAGATATTTAGACTGTTTCCGATTTGTTCTGGGACAGATAATGACGTGGTGGATAGCTTGTATTAAATTATTTTGAGCGTCCATAGAAAGAAATCCTAGAGGCAGGGTGGCTGGAACCACAAGTGAGCATGTTTGGCACTTTGATTGAGCCTGCCAACTGCCCTCCATAGGAGTCAGCAGTTGACAGCACTGCCCACAGTCCAGAGAGTTGGCAGTCTTTTTCACTTTTGTGAAAACGGTGGTGAAGTGGTGAAGAGACTGTCTGAGGTTGTGGGTCAGCCCGTCCTGTCCTTTCTCCAGTTTTGAGTGGTGTTGGATATGGTGAACGATGTAAACATAGCATGTATACATTTCAAAGGTGGAAGCCTGTCTGTGCCTCCCCTCAAAACACCGATAAATTATATCTGGTTTCCAGTAAATCAGACAGCTCATTTCTATACTGCTGTGTGATTAACAGCTCATACACGGTACATGTTGGAAGATACCTAATATTCTCCCTTATATGATTACTGGAACACGCTGCTGAAATCAGGCTTCAACTGAAATTATTTTTGAGGATGATACATTTCAAACTAATCTAATCCAGGCTTTGGTTATAAGGGTACATTACCTGATATCTTTGAAGATACAATATTTTAAGTCAATTAAACACTGACATGTTCCTTTTTACTGAGAGTACAGAGATTCTAGGAAAATCACATTTTGACAGACACTTTGGGGGAAAAAGAAGTCTTTTTAGATTAAAAAATGGTCACTTTTTTCCTGGATATTTTTCTTTGTGTTGAGCTCTACATGCAGCCTCTCGTGGCTGTTTATGCTGACTCTTGTCTCGCTGTAATAACTGAATTCATCTGGACGACGCCGTGACCCCAGAGGGAGAGAGGAGGCAGGCAGTCTGTTATCAGGTTAGGTCTCCTTGTCCGTATTTCTTGCTTGTTCTCTCAAGTCACATAAATCTCTACAAGTGGGAAAATACGTTGTCCGTTTCTTGGTAGACTGAACTTTCTATCTTACGTTTTAAAAAGGCAAGCCTGTAATTTACATAGTTAAAGACTGAGTAGTCATCCATGCCTTGCCTGGTATTTTCTCTCCCCTCAAGAGTCCCTCGCTGTGGTTTCTTCAGGAAAAGAGGTGGATTCTTTGGCAAGTAGGAATTTTAAAAAGTGAGCGGCACTTGCTGTATTTTAATAGTTGGGGTTTCCCTTTGGGATAAGCGTACGTGCCATTGCAGCAGACGTGGTGAGTGATAAAATTGGAATCATTCTATTGTCCAGTCAGGAAATCAACTAATTTCTAAAAACAAAGTTGCCTTCAGTATTTAATTGGCACTTTTGAATTGCTGAAACAGTCCATAGTGTCATGAGACCAATTTCTACCCTCCTTCTAGACTCGCACAGTTTTAGAGCCAGAAGAAGATTTGGAGATGGCCTAGTAGTTGGTCCCAATTTTGTAGGTGAGCAGACCAAAGCTGGGAGAAGCTTTGCATCATGTGAGTGAGTGAGTGAGGGAATGGCAAAGCTGGCAACTCTTGAATCCCGGTCCCAGGATCCTGGTCATTACAGAAATCTTGCTTAAACATAATTTTATTTTTAGTAGAAAAGTGTACGCTCTTTCAGTCAGTTCAGGGCTGTCAGAAGTCAGTTCTCAGGGGTCTTAGTAAAATCCTTTGGGAGGTGGTCTTTAAGTGAGATTGTTTTCTCTGAAGCCCCTAGGCAGGAGAGAAGACCATAGAATGCCCTTTCTAAGAAACGCCTAGATGGTGCAGCTGTTGAGACAGAGGAAAATGAGGTCTTCTGGGATGCTCCCCATCAAATGGAGACGTGTGTACAGGACAGTGACAACTTTCTAGTGACTTCTGCTCTGTACAGAGACAGACACAAAAGCGGGGGCAGGAATGTTGGAAAAAATAAAGGCTTCATCACCACTTAGCAGGGACTGTCAGAAGTAGGTTGCTTCACGTAAAGCATTTAAAGAAACCTCTTATGAGAACTTTTTCCTATTTTTGGAAAGGAAGGAGGAGGTGGGTAGAGAGAAAAAGAGAGAAGAGGGAGTGTAAGAAAGGAGAGAGGGAAGAACAGGAGAAGAGAGGGATGGAGGGAGGAGCCTGGGTCTTACCTGCATCATAGGCAACGTGTCTTCTCAAAACTCTTTTACTTGGACCAGAGAGACCATTGCCACTTGGTAGCAGCTGCCTTCACCACAGTCCAGAACCCTTAAGTACTGCAGACCTGTCTGATCACTCCGGCTAAGCCTGAATCCACCATCTGAGTTTAGACGCCGGTAGCTGACCTTCGGTTACCTAGGAGACCATTTGAGCCTCAACAAACCTGGGACCTCACCTACCCTCTTCCCTGCACCCCCACCAGCGCTTTCTTCTGAATTCCTCATCTCAATGAGTTGCATCTTGGGCTTCCAGAACCCCCAGACAGACCTTTGGGAATCATCCCTGGTTGCGTCTTCTCCACCCTCCTCCCCGCCAGGTCCACCAGCCCAGCAGATGCCCCCTCCTTTGTGTCTCCCAGAGTGTTCTCCTCCCGCGTCCCTGCTGCCTCCATTTCAGATCACAGCCTCCTCACTCCTTCTTGAGTTGCTGCAGCAATCTCTCGGGGACCCTCTGCCACCCCGGTGTGTGCCTCTCCAACGTGTCCTCCAGACCGCTGCCAGAGAACTCTTTCTAGGAAAGCCTGTCCCATCGCGGAATTCCCCTGCCTGAAACGCTCCGTGTGCCGCCTGTCCCCTACAGAAAAACGGTCCAGTCTGGCCCACGCTCGATCCCTGAGCCCCGACCCCACCTGCGCTCCCCCACGGGATGCCCTCCACTCAGCCCTGAGCTCTCCTGGCCCCTGCCCTTACTGTGCCTCCTGAGTGGCACATTCTGCTTCCCTCTTTCTGGTCTGATTCCTGCAGATCTTTCTGATCTCAGCTTGAATGGCACTTATTTAAAAGACGCTTGTGTACATTTGCTGTGTGCCGGGCGCTGGTCTAAGGCCTTTATATAGAGTCATTTATTTACTCCTCAGAACCACAAGAGGAAGGATTATCATTCCTGTTTTATGGATGAGGAAACTAAGAGCTTTGGTGAAAGAGCTTTTCTCACTAGCCCACTGGCTGCGAGGCTGGACCAGAAGCCAGCTTTTGCCACTGTTGGCATTTGATCTTGATTTGTGTGCAGCATATATCTATACATATATGTATGTGTGTATGAATGGGCTTCCCTGGTGGCTCAGACGGTAAAGAATCTGCCTGCAATGCAGGAGACCTGACTTCCATCCCTGGGTTGGGAAGATCCCCTGGAGAAATGTATATAGTGTATGTTGTTGTTCAGTCGCTCAGTCTTGTCTGACTGTGACCCCGTGGACTGTAGCTCTCCATGCTCCTCTGTCCATGGGATTTTCCAGTCAAGAATACTGGAGTGGGTTGCCATTTCCTTCTCCAGGGGATCTTTCCAACCTAGGGGTGGAGCCCAGGTCTCCTGCACTGCAGGCAGATTCTTTACCACTGAGTCACCAGTGGTAGTATATATATATATATATATATATATATATATACACACACCGTACATATGGGCTTCCCTGATAGCTCAGTTGGTAAAGAATCTGCCTGCAGTGCAGGAGACCCCGGTTTGATTCCTGGGTCGGGAAGATCTGCTGGAGAGGGGATAGGCTACCCACTCCAGTATTCTTGGGCTTTGTTGTGGCTCAGCTGGTAAAGAATCCACCTGCAGTGTGGGAGACCTGAGTTCAATCCTTGGGTTGGGAAGATTTGCTGGAGAGGGGATAGGCTACCCGCTACAGTATTCTAGCCTGGAGAATCCCATGGACTGTGTAGTCCATGGGGTCACAAAGAGCTGCAAACGACTGAGTGACTATCACTTTCTTTTCACAGCATATACTTCCTTGGTGGTTCAGGGGGAGGGTGGAGAAGATGCAACCGGGAATGATTCTCAAACGTTTGATTGGGGTTGTTAGAAGCCCAAGATTCAACTCATTGAGAAGGAATTCAGAAGAAAGAGCTGGTCGGGGGTGGAGGTAAGATAGTAGGTCAGGTCCCAGGTTTGTTGAAGTGCAAATGGTCTATATATATGTAACATATATTTTATATATATATATACACACACACAGTTGTTTTCTGAATAGGTATGAGTACATATTATTAAATTTAAAAGGTATAAAGTATGCAATGCAAAGGAGTCTCCCACCTACCCTTGTATTCCAGCCACCGCTTCCCTTCTCTCTAGAGACACCTAGTATTATCAGTCCCTCGTGTGTCTCTCCATGAAGTACACACAAATACATATGTATATGCTACATAATTGTGTTTTGACATTTGTGATCACATATCCTGCTTGCCATTTTTACTGTGCTCTGTTTGCTTAGCAATATTCCTTGGGGCTTGTTCCATATCAACACATTAAGAGCTTCCTCTCCTCTTTTATGGCTAAATAATAGGCCATTATGGGCAGATGCCATAATTTATTTAATCAGTCTCCTTGGGGTGGATATTTAGGTGGTTCTCAGACTTTGGCTGGTACAAGCATTGCTGCGAAGATTGGCTTTCTATGGGCATCATTTTGCACGTGTGTGAGTTTATCCGCTGGATAAAATCCTGGAACTGGAATTTTGGGTCAGAGGGTAAAGACAAGTTATAATTTTGATAGATAGTGCCAGATTGCCTTCCTAACGGATGCATGCATTTAGTCTCTCATTAGTAATTTATGAGCGCGCCTCTTTCCTCATACTCTCACTAACGCTTGTAGAATAAAACGTTTCAGTGCTCATCAACCCTAATACATTGTTTGGTCTGCATTTCTCTTATGATGAGAAAAGTTTGGTATCTTTTAACGGGTTTTGAATTATTTTGAATTTCTTTTCTATCAGCTGCATGTCCATTTGGTCTTGTTGGGTGTTCTCTTATTGCTTTGTAGGCATTCCTTATATGTTAATGAATTTAGCCTTTGTCTATGATTTATGTTCCCAACAGTTCTCTGGTTTGTCATTTGTCTTTTGTCTTTGTTTAGGGTGTATCTTTCCCAGGCAGAAAATGTTTATTTTCCTGTAATCAGATTTATCAGTTTTCTTTTTTTTTCTTTCATAGCCTCTGGACTCTGAGTCATAGCAAGGCCGGCCTGCCACATGCCTAGATTATAAAATTCTCCTCCGTGTGCATGCATGTATGCATAAAGTTGTCTCAAAGCAAATCGGTAGAGTGTAAGAGCTTGAAAAGCAGATACTGGAGTCGAACTGACCTGAGTTTTAGTCCTGGTTTCACCTCTGACTTGTTTTGTAATATCCGGCGACATCTTTAAATGGGTTGTTAACACCTGCATCGAGGGTGACAGTGACGATCAAATGCACCAGCACACGGAAGCGCCTTGTGTCTGGGTGCGGATGGTGCCCTTACTGTGTTATTGTTTCTCTCAAGCTCCACAGTAGTGGACTCGGGGACAGAAGTCCCCTCTGGTCTTTCCCTGCCCCCCCCAGCCCCGCCCCCAGCCCGAGTCGGGGCCCTGCTGAAGCGGAGAGTGTCCGTTCTGAGTGCTTGCTGTTTGTCTTGACTGTTTGCCGTGCCTTGAGCGGCGAGGCCTGGGGTCCTGACCAGCCCGCCTGGAGTGGGTCGGGGGCCTCTCTGCGGCGCCCCACGTGCCGGGGCTGTCCCCTTGGCCCGGTGCCCCGCCAGGCCTGCAGCCGCGCTCCTCTCCGTGGGTCACCCACGAGGGTCCGCGTTCTTCCTCGGAAGCCCCCCGCGGCCCCCACCCTGCAGGTCCCCCCACCTCGCCCCGTGGACAGTAGTCGTGTGGGCAGCCGCCCCTCTGCCTCTTTGCCCTTGCGGACTGGTGGGGCCCATCCTGTCCTCATTCATAGGCGGAGAGGCCCCCACACAGGGCACTGCTCACATAAGTGCCCAGAAAAGGCTGTGACTGAGCGGCTTGGGAGAGTGGAGGCTCTAACTATAAAAGACATAAGCAACTTGGCTCGGTTGGTGTCCATTCCCATGGACCATGAAGAAAGGATAGTCCCAAGTAGTGAGACTTTTAGTGGATGATCATCCTTAAAATTTCCATCATGTCAAGTTTGTTAATATTTACTAAAACTTTACTGAATTGTTATAGATGCTAACTCCTTGATGCTAACTCTTTGAAAAAAAGAAAGACTTGAGATTATGAAAGATGTTCAAAGGCACTGGTACTCTGAATGCAGCGTTGAGAACTAGGAGTTAATTTCCTGACTTGCATCTCTGTCACTCTCTTTTAATTCCTCCTTTGCCTCTTTTAGTATTTTCTTTGTGGACTTAGTTTTAACATCGTCCCCTTGATATTCCAGTGGTAGGAGATTCGGCAGAGCAGTAAGATCCGCTCATATTTGATTTTGCCACTATCCTTGTCATTAACGCGCTTGGAGCACAAGTGTCAAGTTTTCCGGTGGGCTGTACCAGATTTTAATCGTGACTCATAGGAAACATGCTAGTACGTTGCCAGAGAGATGGCTCAAGGGCAAATAGAACCCTCTATTTGTAGGGGATAGATTACCACGGTGAGTCACAGCCCCTGAACTCAAAGGCAGGGCCTACTGTGTGTAGGCACTTCACTTAGAATTTTACATTTGGGATTTGCCTATTCTAAAAGATGGGCATCTTCATTCTGATTGTTTGGAAGTTGAGTTGAAGAGAAGCTGACATTGACCCCATAGTGGTCGCAGAGGCAGGATTAAGATGGTGAACCTGGTTCCCCAGGTTTCCAGGGTCTTTGCCCGTGTATTGCATTTCCTTCCAGGAACATAGAGTCTGGAATAGAGAAATAAAGAAGGACGCAACTGTTTTCAGTGAAAAGGAAAAACAATGACCCGAAAAGAAGAGGAAGCGATAGATGCCCTGCGTCCTCTTTCTGGTTGGTCACTTTGGCCTGGAATTCCGTCCTGCAGCTCAGATGGTGATCGTGCCAAAGAGAGAGTCCGCTCCTCCACCGTCCTGCTCCCCAGCCCCCAGCTTGATAAAAGAAGGCCCTCACCAGCTGACTCCCCTGCAGGTAACAAAACAGGTTTTAAAAACATGTAATAAAGAAGCATGGCCTGTTCCCTCCTGGCTGCAGTCCCAGGGGAAGTACAATTACACTGGCACTTTCTGGAACCCAGGCTCAAGGAGTTAAATTTAAAAAACGCTTGAGGTTCCTGAGTTCCGGTGGTACGTTGCTAGCATGTTCTGCAGCCTTAAGGACACTCAGCCCTCACGTCCCCCCACGTCCTAGGGGGACGGGTCAGCTCACCATCCACACCGGCCACCCCTCAGGGCCGACATTTGCTGTGCTTTTCCTTGGAAGGCTTTCAGCTCCTCTGTGAAAGATTTCTGTTATCTCCTGCTCGCTTCCAGAAGTAGCGTCTTTGCCCGAACTGGAAAACTTGCCGTAGTCCTGAGTGTTTTGGAAACAGAATGTGCAGCGAGAGAATCCCTGCTTTGTGAAGACTGGATCACTTTGTTCCCTGGCACAACAATCCCTCCTTTGTGTTAAACATCTGAGAACAGAAGTTCTAAATAACATTTTCACATTCCCTGCTGATGTGAGTTCTTTATTTGGGGACAACAGCACCGTGCTCGCTCCTGTCCAGTTCTGATGCCTTTTCCCGTCTCGAGTGGCAGGGATGCACTCGCGTGGTGGGGGCGGGCAGCGCCTGCTGCGGGGCCTCTTCTGTGTCTGGTGAGCGGCTGGGCCGTGCTAGGAGGGCTGAGTGCTCAGAGCCGAGGCTCTCGACTGGGAGCCGGGGGGCTGCGCCAGCAGATACGGCGGGGCCAGGTGGGCAGGCAGACCAGAGTAGCCGCTTGTCCACCTCCTTCCCGGAAACGCAGAGGGGCTGGCCCGGAGGTCCGCGGAGGCCTGACCCGGTCAGAAAACGCGCTCATTGTGAACAGGAGTGAGTGGCTGCCCTGGCATGAGCTCCCGCCCTCCGGGGTTCTGCCCTCTCGGCTCCGCTGACCTCCTCAGCTCCATTGGCCGGGTCAGCACGAGTGACTGGTGGACACCCTCAACGCGAAAGCATGGCCCATCGTTTCCCTTTATTTTGTGCTTGGGTAGAGTGCTTGTCCTTTTACTCCAAAGGAAAGGAAGTGTACCCCTGGCGGTCCAGTGGTTAAAACTCTATGCTTCCGACGCAGAGGGCACGGCTTCAATTCTGGGTCAGGGGACGAAGCTCTCACGTGCTACCTGGCATGGCCAAAGGGGAAAAAGAGAAGTATATGCACTCCCTTCTTTAGGCAAATCTAGGTTAGAGAAATTCAGTTTTATAAGACAAAGGAGGACACTTTGTTTCTTAGAAAGTTTATCACTGCATTCCAAATGGCATAGGTAGAATAATAAAAATATGATCCACTCCCCAAGATTGTTTATATGTATGTGAAAGTTTCAGGACCATCCCTTTTCTTACTGCTTTGACAAGTACATGTTGAGTTATCCTGCATGAGGCAAGTCTGCCCTGCGTGGCTGCCCTACAGCTCATCCAGGGGAATCATCGGCTCTAGTGTTTTATCACTCGGGGTCAGAGGGATCCTTCCCGCCTCTCATTTCTTCCGTGAATGGTATTCTCATGCCTTCCGGGGGCCCAGTGCCATGCTGGTGCTCTCCGAGTCTGCCTGGTTCCTGTGGGGGTGGTCGGAGCAGTGATGCTCTTTTCACCGTAGAGGAAGGGGCAGTGCCTGGTCTCCCCCACATCCCAGTCCCTGATTCAGCCGGGAGGGCTCCTGGGAAGCTGAGACACCCTCAGAGGCCTGCTGAGCCTGAAGCACTGGAACCGATTGTATCACTTTATAAGTGAAAGAACATTCTACTCCTCCTATTTAACTTTCCCTTGCAAACTCAAATGGGAAAATCACTCCCCGGACAGACCAGCTCAGGGGATAATAAAAAGTACCCTTCACGAGGCAGGCTGACAGTACCTGCATTAGTGTTTGGATAAGAACAAGCCCCTCGAGGGGAAATGGAGCCCTTCTTCGGACCTTAATTGATTTTTGTGTTCATTCTGCCTCTTTTAATTCTTGGTGGAAAAGTGATTTGCAGTGCAAAGTGGCTTTCCATGTTATAGGCGCTGGATTATGTAATACCGTTCTTATCAGAAGATCATTTCTGCTTGTTTTGCCTTTTTTCTTTTTTTTTGCTCCTGATCCAGCTCATGTTTATTTTTCCTTTTCGTTTTATTTCCTCTTGTTTATAGAATTATTGTTCCTCTTATGGCTCCCACTTCATCAATCTGCATCATCTGCCAGGGGGATAGGGAGAGAGAGAGGATGCACTTGGTCCTTTTTTTTTAAAGTCAATTGGCTGGATGTCTTTAAGGAATAGTCATCTTTCCCCCAGTGAATTTGTTACATAATGTGGAGCCTCGTTAGTTATAAGTTTGACCCCTAAGAAACTGGGTTGTTGCTTCCTCGGGATTCAAGAACCATCGGGGCCTGTTTGTCCCTTCCGGGCCTGTGCCAGCCTCTGTCTCAGCTGACCAAGGTGAGCCTGGCTCTTGAATGGGACAGCTCCTTTTGGAGGTACCCTGTAGCGTGAGAAAGTTCTACAGAATGTGTGCGCGTGTTCAGTTGCTCAGGCACGACTCTGTGACCCCCTGGACTGTACCTGCTGGGCTCCTCTGTCCATGAAATTTTCCCAACAAGAATACTGGAGTGGGTTACCATTTTCTCTTCCAAAGGATTTTCCCAACCCGGGGATTGAACTCATGTCTCAGGCGTCTCCTACATTGGCAGGCAGAATCTTCACTGCTGAGCCATCAGGAAGCCCGTTCTATAGACCAGTAGCTTCTAAAAATCTCTTTTTGTAAAATGAGCTTGTGAAGCCCTCAATCATGGGCCTCGCAAACAGTTTGCCTAACAAATCTGGAACTCAAGATCTCAAGGGTGTTGGCATATTTTCAGTTATGCTGCGAGGGAACTCCGCCATACCCTCACTGCTGTGTGCACAATCCTGTGTGTGCGAATGCGTGTGTGTGAAGACTGAGAAAAAAGCGATAGTCAATTGTTAGGTGCTTTAGGGAAAGACTCGTTAGGCTTACATCATAACTAAAAAGACAGCATTTGTTTATGGCAGTACTGATGTGATCAAGAACAAAGAAGATGAGGAGGAGCCAGACATGATCAAAGCACATCTAATATCTCAGATTTCTGGAACATCTGAGTCTCGAGGTTTGGTCTTCATTATGATATGTTGAGAGGTGATGTTTTAAAAGCAAGAAGGGGGGAAAGGCCAGCTGTGGAGAAGGGCCGCTGAGACAGTGAGAAAGCAGATGTGTGCGTCTGACTGGAGCCCCTTCTACGTGGAGCCGCACTCACTTCTGTCTCTGGGGGGCAGCAGGGGGAGGTCCCTGAGAGGCCACTTAATAAAAGTCAGCTGTCCTGCTCCTTGTGTTCCGTAGGGATTCACACATCCGGTAGCTTTGCCGTTGTGACTTGATTTCTCGTGGGCCCAGTTCACACCTGCCTTGGGAAGTCCACTCAGGGAAGGTCAGCCCTTGCTGGGTCTGGACGTCTAGAGCCTGGCGGGCAGGGCAGGTGAGGCCCAGGAGGCTGGGAGGGGTTACCCGGAAACCGGACGCTGAGATGGGAATACAAGCAGGCGGGTTCTGGGGATGGGGCATGGACTGCAGTCGGATCCTCTTCTGTTTTGCTCCCGGGCGTTCATCCCGTGTGATGGCCCTTACGTGTTTCATTCCGTGTTCATCCACTTGGCACAGCTTCAGCGCCAGCGCCTGGGGAGGTACCCCCAGCTGCCCCCGGAGCCGCGCGCACGTGGGCTGAGCGGAGTGTGCGCACGCGCCGCGTGTGTCCTTGGCGTGAGCGGAGTGTGCGCACGCGCCGCGTGTGTCCTTGGCCGTGAGCGGAGTGTGCGCACGCGCCGCGTGTGTCCTTGGCGTGAGCGGAGTGTGCGCACGCGCCGTGTGTGCCCTTGGCCGTGCGCACGCGCTGTGTGTGCCCTTGGGCGTGAGCGGAGTGTGCGCATGCTCCGTGTGTGTCTTCTGCTGCTCCCGGTCGCGCGCTGGGAACGCTGCCCCTGTCCCGCCCCTCCGGCCGGCTGCCGGGGCCCTTGCACCGGATCCCGCAGTCATCAATAGGCCTCTTCATGTGGGAGGTGACCACACGCTTTGCCACAGCATCACTGGCTGCTGGGCTCAATGTGACCATTCTTCTTAGAGCGAGCGGAGGGCGTGGGACCTCTTCTGTCCATCTGTCCATCCGAGAAAGTCACCGCTCGCATCGCGGATCCAAGGGACTTGATCCAGGCCACCAGAGAGCACTCAGCATTTCTTTTTGTGGGTTAAATAAAAGTCGATGAGCGAATGATTGTGAGTAAGCCCTGTTGTGGGGTTTTCTGATGCTGTGTAGCGGAGTCACGGAAATCTTTGTCAGGCGTTGTTCTGCGTGTTCATCGGGAAGGAAGCCTGTGACAGGCTCTCTGAGCCTGTTCTCTGTTTTCATTGGAGTCGATTCTTAATCATCCAAGTCAATAGGGAAAATTACTGTCATTGATGAGACAAACCCACAGAAAGTTCAAAAATACTTGAGATGGGGCCAGCAGGCGTGTGAGCGCGCATGTGCACATTCAGCCGCAGTGTGTCCCTGAGGACAGAGGGGGACAGTGTCCCGGCGGTTCCGCTGCAGGGTGGAGGCGCGCCGGGGTTGGGGTGGGGGTGGACGCGGGGGTCCTCAGTCCCCAGGGCTCAGCATCGACACCGGGAGGGCTGACCAGGCTCCGTGCTGGTGCCCTCAGGGCTGTTTCATTTATGCTTTTCAGAGGTGGGAGTAACCCATGTGTGTGGTTAAAAAGCCAAAGAGCGCAGAAGGCATTTAATACAAAATAATGGGCCCTGCGCTGCGCCTCTCCTCCCTTAGACTTGCTTCCCAGAGGCAATATCTTTTAACCCTCCCACACTTTTTAAAAGTTCTTTTGGTGATTTAAATAATATATGTTTATTATTATCATTATATTATATTATTATATATTATATACATTATATGTAATATATATTATTTAAAGAGTTCATCTTTTTAAGTAATGTTTATTATGTTATCTATAATATGTATTATATATTATATTAATGTTGATGTTGTTTAAAGAGTTCTTCATATCTTTAAATAATGTTTATCATTATATATTATCAATAATATATAGATATATATTATATTGTATATTATTATATTAATATTAGTATACTTAGAGCTCTTCATCTATTGTTATTTATATATTATTTTATTAATATTATTTAGAGAGCTCTTTTTTTTTAATTTATTTATTTTAATTGGAGGCTAGTTACCTTACAGTATTGCAGTGGCTTTTGCCGTCCATTGATATGAACCTGCCTTGTATGTTTACCATTTGGACTAAGGTCGTAGGGCTGCTATAGCAAAGTACTGCAGAGAAGGTGGCTTCAAGCAGCAGGAGGTTATTCTCCCACGGTTCCGGAGACCGGAAGCCCAGCGTCGAGGTGTCGCAGAGCCATGCTGTCTCCGAAGGCTGCCGGAGCAGCTCTCCTGGCCCCCCTGGCTGCGGGTGGCCGTCCTGGCCTGCCCCATTGGCGGCTGCGTCTCCTCCAGTCGCCTCTGTGGCCGCGTGTGCCCTCCCTGTGTCTGTTGTCACGTGCTGTTTCCTGCTTCTTGTGAGGACACCAGTCACTGGGTTAGAGGACACGCTTACATCTGCAAAGGTCCCATTTCCAAAACAGGTCACGCTGGCAGGTACCAGAGTTAGGACTGGAATGGACCCAAAAGGGGCACTATTTGAGACGCTAAGTCAGACAGAGAAGGGGAAATATGGTATGATGTCCTTTATATGCGGAATCTAAAAAGACATGATGCAGGTGAACTTGTTCAGGAAACAGAAGCCGACTTCCAGAATGAGCTTGTGGTTGCCGGGGGGAGGGGTGAGGGAGGGGGAGTGAAGGGGTTTAGGATGGACACACACACATGGCTGTACTTAAAACGGATAACCAAGGCCCCACTGCAGGGCGCAGGGAACCCTGCTCAATGGCCCGTGGCAGCCTGGATGGGAGGGGAGTCTGGGGGAGGAGGGACACATGTACATGTACGGCCGAGACCCTCTGCTGTCCACCCGAGACTGTCACCACATTGTTAATCAGCTGTACTCCTGCACAAAATAAAAGTCTTTTTCAATGAAGAAAAGGGGGCACGATTCAGGCCCTAAAGCAAGCTCTCAGTTTGTGAGCATTTGCTCTTGTTGACCTCACACCTTACTCAGCCCCATTTCTCCCCAGAGTCTTTGCCCTCCACAATGATGTCACCCTTCCCAGCCCCTCATCCCCAAGGGTGTTGCTTACATTTCAGACACATTCTTGAAACTTCATTTCTTATTCCATTAATCATAGGGATTATCACTTAATTATCCATTAAAAAGTGGGGACACTATCTCTCCTGACTCCCCTTCCCCCTCCCACCTCCCAACCTCTGTCAGCTGATGCCAAGACTGGTAACTCCTGGGTTCTTTGTGGCTGGCTGGGTGGTTAAATCCTTTGCCATCTGTCCACAGATGCAGAATTGATGTTTGTCTAAAGCTTCCATACAGTGGTTCATTAGCACCAACCTAACCAGAAAAGCAGTTAGCATCAGAAAGTGATAATTAAAATGCTTTCTACCTTTGGAAGAATGGGACTATAAGAGTAAGTTTACGATGCTTTAGAATTTATATTTCATTTGATTTTAGATGGCAGCATACTTTTCCAGCTTAGTTGTAAACTCCATTTATTAGTACAGCTTAAAATTCTTTTGCATTACAGGTTGAAATGAAGCTTTGTGTCTTATTAGGAAATATTTGATCATGTAAAATAATACCCACTCTTTATGGGTCTCTACTCTTTAGGAGTTTCTAATAGCAGAGCCAGCCAAACTTGTGGATTTCAAAAGTCTTTTTATTTTACCTTTTTTATTTAAGGACCAATATAGAGTTGCTGACTTCTTATTTTGCCAAGTTGGGATATTAAAAAATCAGCTACTGTTTATACTCATTGATAAAATAAAGTCTGTTTGACACCAAAAATAGAAAGGACATAATCTTAGGATAAATTGAACTATTTTGCTTTTTTAATGTTTATTTGGCTGCACTGGGTCTTGGTTGCAGCATATGAAATCTAGTCCCCTGATGAGGGATCGAACCTGGGTGGGCCCCCTGCATTGGGAGAAATGGAATCTCAGCCACTGGACCACCAGGGAAGCCCTAAATGGCATGATTTTAAATGAAATGAATCTAACTTAAAGAATCACTACTTTCCCAATTTTCCCCATTTTGTGTGGACTGGTAAAACTGAACTGGATGGAGGGTGTCCTGGATCAGCCTTGTTTCATGGACCTGTGTTTGGTTTTAATGGATGTTTGAACATAGCTGTTCATTTCTCCACCTCTTCCTGGCTGGTTAGGTTGGCTCTTTAGCACCTGCTATGAAAGACACTCAAGACTGGGGACAGGCTCCATATGGGGTGAGAAGGTTGAGCTCCCTGTTTTGTGACCCCAATCTAGAAATAGACCCTCTAATCCCTAACTGTGTACACGAGTCCAGGCCCCCTGAGCAGCCCATAAGTATGCGTGATGAGCATGCGAGCAAACAGGTGAAGGGGTTTAAGTCCACACATGCAAATCTAGCCCTTGTATGTAGCCCCGGGGTGAGTCACCCTCTAACTCGGTCTTCATTTCTTTTTCCATTAAGTGGTCACAAGGCAGTGTTTACCATCTGTGTTCTCCCAGAGTCATTTTGGACTTAAGGTTCTAGAACTGGCAAACTTAAGTACTTGATGGTTAGCCAATGACAGCATTTTGATAGAATTTTTAAACTAAACACAATCTTAAACAATGAGATTACTGACTGCTTGTCCCATTAAATAAGTTAGATTAATTAACCTTCTGCTTGAGTTCCTTGTCTCCTTGAAGCACTTGTGTATGGCAGAGTGAGTGAAAGTTGCTCGGTCGTGTCTGGCTCTTTGCAATCCCATGGACTATATAGTCCTTGGAATTCTCCAGGCCAGAATACTGGAGTGGGTAGCCTTTCCCTTCTCCAGGGGATCTTCCCAACCCAGGGGTCGAATCCAGGACTCCCTCATTGCAGGCGGATTCTTCACCAGCTGACCCACAAGGAAAGCCCAAGGATACCTGAGTGGGTAGCCTTTCCCTTCTCCAGGGGATCTTCCCAACCCAGGGGTTGAACCCAGGGCTCCCTCATTGCAGGCGGATTCTTTACCAGCTGACCCACAAGGGAAGCCCAAGGATATCTGAGTGGGTAGCCTATCCCTTCTCCAGGTGATCTTCACAACCCAAGGATCAAACTGGGGTCTTCTGCATTGCAGGCGGATTCTTTACCAACTGAGCTATGAGGGAAGCACTTATGTATGGGAATATCATCATTTTGAGCTTTTAGTATGTTTCCTTGCCATGTGCAATTGAATTTAGTTTCTAGAACGTTCATGTTTTTATGAACATGAACATGATCTTATTTGGGAACATGTCCCAAATTAATTCCACGACAATCACAAGTGAAGGAAAAGTGTACGTAGCACACTGCACTGCCCTGGGGCCATGTGGCTTAGAACACTGAATTGGTGATCTTCACATCATGCCTGAGAAGCAGTTAGACAGCATCTTGCCACGTTTTTTGCACAGGTGAAATCCACGGTGGACCAAGGTCGAGACATGCGTAGCCCAGGTTCATTCAGCAATCCCAGGGCAGAGTGCAAGAAGTCGCCCGGTCTCCTGAGCCTGCATCCCCTCTCTTGGCTGGCAAGTGGCATTGCTCAGAGTCCACACTCTTGACTTGCAGGATGCACGTTAGACCAGTTTGGTTTTTGAAGAATTGAACGACAGACAGTTGAATAAATGAACCAAGCATGGTATCACCAGTTGGAAGGACAGAGTCTTGTCCCTGGACATCTCAGTGCTTGGAGAAGTGGAGGAAGAGACGGCTTTCGTGCTCCTGAGGGCACCCAGCCCCCATCAAGGGAGGAGCTCTAGACCCACAGTACCCTTAAATCTGTTTATTGGGAGTGGCGGTCTGGGTTGAGCAGGCCTCTTCACCACCCCATTTCATTGCTCACCAGTACTGGACCCTACAGGAAAGGTCTGGCTGTAATTTTGGAACTGGAGACGGTGACGGGCTGGCCTTGCCCTTCTCTAGCCCTGTGGCACTTGGCCCTTTAGGACCTTAGGTGTGCGCTCAGTCAAATGCGAAAATGACGTGAACGATGAAAATGAAGTGAACGATGAAAATGATGAAGGCAGAGGATGAGACCAGCCCTTCCCGCCGGGTGTGCTCTGATCACTGCAAATGCTCCCCGAGAGGCGGCCCACCCAGCAGCAGGCACCCCGAGGCCGGGCCCCACTCCAGCAGGACGAGCTTGGCCGCGTCGCGGTCTGCCCCTCTGTGTCTCCTCTCTGCCCAAGTTCCACGCGGACCCTCGGAAGACCTCATCCCTTGCTGTCATTCTTTCTTTCCCATCCCATGGCTTTTGCTGAAATCCAGGGAATACGTTTCAGGTGTGCTGCCAGGATGATGCCTGTGGTGGTCTACCTAAAGACAGATCTGCACTGGAGTCAGACTTTTAGTGTGAAGGAGGAGAAAAGTGCGTTTCAAAGGTTTGTTGTTATTCAGTCGCTCAGTCGTCTCCGACTCTTTGCGACCCCATCAGCCGCAGCACGCCAGGCCTCCCTGTCCATCACCAACTCCTGGAGTTTACTCAAACTCATGTCCGTTGAGTCGGTGATGCCATCCAGCCATCTCATCCTCTGTCGTCCCCTTCTCCTCCTGCCCTCAATCTTTCCCAACATCAGGATTTTTTTCCAGTGAATCGGCTCTTTGCATCAGGTGGCCAAAGTATTGAACCACCTCATATTGCATCTTTTCTGGAACCCATATTTGGAATGTATGTATTAACTTACAATATAGACATTGAGAAGTTTTACATAGTATTGGACTATTTTTAAGAAGATTTGCATTGGTGACCCTGGTCCCAATTATGAGATGTGCTCACCCAAGAAAGAGGGATTCAGCGCAAGAGCATTTTCATTTTGTCCAGCTGTGTTGCACATGGGAGTCACGATAAAGGAGAAAACCCACCAAGCATCGCTTTATCTCCCAAGCAAACGTTCTAAACAGGAGAGAGTTTGCTGCACATAAAAGGAGGCTTTCTCTCACACAGAAGCTGGCCAAACAGATTGTGACTCCTGAAAGTAAAAGCCCAAAGTCAGAACAACTTAGATAAGCTTTCAATGAGTGAAAGATAAACACTAACTTTATATGTATTTCAGAAATGTAAAAGACGCAGGTGGGAAATGAATCCTCCTTGAAAAGAAAGAAATGCCTCGTAGGGTGGGGGAAAAAAAAGAAAACATTCAGTAGTTTTTGGAACTGTGCAAGTCCAGACAGTTGCTTGCTTTCTTTTTTTTTTTTTTTCTGGTTAGCTACTCATAGCCACAAATATGTATATTATTTCCTTCTTGCCCACAATTATACCAAGAATCATCTTTCTAATATACTGGGGAATCCCAGATAAAAATCTCATTTTCCTAAAAAAACAGACAAGTCTTTAACTCTGGCAATTAAATTCTTCAATTCTTCGCATCTAGGATGTCAAAGAAATCATCAGCTTGTTATAATCATAGAAGTCTCTGATGTGCACCTCAAGTCACTTCCACCCCAGATTTCTACTGTAAACAGCTGGTGTTCTTAGGGACGTGTTTGCCCCGGTCACTGATGTTTGGAAACAGCAGTTAGAAACCTCCATTGCCAGTGACTGGGCTGACCCAGTTACGCGATGTCGTGGTAGGATCACAGAGTGCTGTAACCCTTTCTTGTGTGCATGTTTCTATATGGGAAGTGATGCCAGCTACTCTGGAGGTACTTCTCACGCGAGTGGGTCAGAATAGGAAACCCAGGTTGAGCTCCACAGTTGGGGTCAGGACTTGGCAGCACAGGACGAGGCAGCCTGCCTGGATTCAGGCCTCAGCTCCGCCCTTCTCCAGTTCTTGATGTTTCCTTTTCCTCATCTGAAAAGTGCCAGTTATAATAATGACACCTTGCTCACTACGTGCTGTGAGTTAATAGGAGTCAAGAGCTTAGAACGCTGCCCGGCCTGCCCTGACACTGTATCAGTGGCGGCTGTTGTTACTGTCACGATGGACAGTAGAGGTAGGCAAGGAGCTGTGTTCCTCTCAGGGATGATTCTATTTGCCATTAAAATATGTTTTTGTTTATAGAATTGGGGCTTCCCTGGTGGCTCAGTGGCAAAGAATCGTCCTGCCAAGCAGGAGACGCGGGATCCACCCCTGGGTCGGGAAGATCCCCTGGAGGAGGAAACGGCAGCCCACTCCAGTGTTCTTGCCTGGAGAAACCCGTGGATGGAGGAGCCTGGAGGGCTACAGCCTGTGGTGTCGCAAAGAGTTGGACACAACTGAGTGACTAACACAACAAACTGTTGTCTATGCATTCACAGAAAGAGGACAGATCTGAAATAGCAGATGCTAGGAAGCTATTTATTTTGCCTCTTCTGCTTCTTTCCTTTTTAAGGAGGAAAGAATTTTCAAAATTTTTTGAAAAAATTTTTTTTTATTTCACGACACTGGGTCTCAGCTGTAGCACATGGGACCTAGTTCCCTGACCGGGGGCCGAACTTCGGCCCCTTGCATTAGGAGTGCAGAGTCTTAATCTACTGCACCACCAGGGAAATCTCTGCTTTCTGCTTAACTTCTGCCTGCTATACCTCTTCTCTTCTAGATCTAGTAGATTTCTTAGGCCTATCTTCTCCATGCCAGACCTACACAGTGACCACGGGGGTGTGATCACTCACCTAGAGCCAGACATCCTGGAATGTGAAGTCAAGTGATCTTAGGAAGCATTACTATGAACAAAACTAGTGGAGGTGATAGAATTCCAGCTGAGCTATTTCAAATCCTAAAAGATGATGCTGTTAAAGTGCTGCGTTCAACAGGCCGGCAAATTTGGAAAACTCATCATGGTCACAGGACTGGAAAAGGTCAGTTTTCATTCTAATACCAAAGAAGGGCAATGCCAAAAAATGTTCACACTATTACAC
The DNA here is from genome assembly GCF_019320065.1 of Cervus canadensis. Classification (NCBI taxonomy): domain Eukaryota; kingdom Metazoa; phylum Chordata; class Mammalia; order Artiodactyla; family Cervidae; genus Cervus; species Cervus canadensis. Next base: position 16,619,680 of record NC_057408.1, on the reverse strand, counting down.
AGTTGTACTTATTTCACATGCTAGCGAGGTAATGCTCAAAATCCTTCAAGCTAGGCTTCAGCAGTACGTGAATCGAGAACTTCCAGATGTATTAATACAAGATGGGTTTAGAAGAGGCAGAGGTACCAGAGATCAAATTGCCAACATCCACTGGCTCATAGAGAAAGCAAGAGAATTCCAGAAAATCATCTACTTCAGCTTCATTGACTACACTAAAGCCTTTGTGTGGATCACAACAAACTGTGGAAAATTGTTAAAGAGATGGGAATACCAGACCACCTTACTTGTCTCCTGAGAAACCTGTATGCTGATCAAGAAGCAGCAGTTAGAACCAGACATGGAACAATGGACTGATTCAAAGTTGTGAAAGGAGTTCGTCAAGGCTTTATGTTGTCACCCTGCTTATTTAACTTATATTCAGAGTAGATAATTCAAAATGATGGGCTGGATGAATCCCAAATTGGAATCAAGATTTGAGAGAGGAATATCAATAACCTCAGATATGCAGATGATACCACTCTAATGGCAGAAAGCGAAGAGGAACTAAAGAGCCTCTGGATGATGGTGAAAGAGGAGAGTGAAAAAGCTGGCTTAAAACTCAACATTCAGAAAACTAAGATCATGCCATCCGGTCCCATCACTTCATGGCAAATAGATGGGGAAAAAGTGCAAACAGTGACAGATTTTATTTTCTTCGGCTCCAAAATCACTGCAGATGGTGACTGCAGCCATGAAATTAAAAGATGCTTGCTCCTTGGAAGAAAAGTTATGACCAACCTAGAGAGCATATTAAAAAGGAGAGACATTACTTTGCCAACAAAGGTCCGTCTAGTCAAAGCTATGGTTTTCCCAGTAGTCATGTATGGATGTGAGAGTTGGACCATAAAGAAAGCTGAGCACAGTAGAATTGATGCTTTTGAACTGTGGTGTTGGAGAAGACTCTTGAGAGTCCCTGGACTGCAAGGAGATCCAACCGGTCCATCCTAAAGGAAATCAGTCCTGAAAGTTCATTGGAAGGACTGATGTTGAAGCTGAAACTCTAATACTTGGCTACCTGATGCGAAGAGATGACTCATTAGAAAAGACCCTGATGCTGCGAAAGATTGAGGGCAGGAGGAGAAGGGGACGACAGAGGATGAAATGGTTGGATGGCATCACTGACTCAATGGACATAATTTAGAGCAAACTCCAGGAGACAGTGAAGGACAGGGAATTCTGGCGTGCTGCAGTCCATGGGGTCACAAAGAATCGGACACAACTTAGCGCAGAATAACAACATTAATAATCTAATAATAATCTAGTGAATGAAGAACTCACAGATAACTTTTTTGAGCTCCAAGAAAAATTAGCATTTTTTATATTTGAAGGGTAAAATATTAGTAGAGGTATAAATTTACCCTTGTAACTCATTTTTGTATTTTTTAAAAATTTCCAAATGGCAAACTTAATGAGTGCACTATTTGACACTGACTAAAAAATTCATCTTGACATTCGAGTATAAAATACCCTCTTTAGTCATTCTTTTTCTTAATATTACACAGTGATGGTTGACTTTTATGTACTAAAATTAAAAATTTCCCCTTCTACCAATATTGAAACTCCATGTTATACATAAGCTGAGTTGCACAGTGATTATTACAAAGAGCACTATAAATCTTCCCAGGCCCGTATTTTGTTTAATTTGATTATTCATAGACTTGTGACCATTATTATTTGTTGTTGGTTTATTGTTGTCAGCCTTAATACTTGGACCACATGTTGCTTCAGAAACTCTCCTAAAGACAGTACGTCCACTAGTAAATGGAAAAATTACTTAGTGTTCAAAATAACTCAAAAATGCAAATAAAGGAGTTTTTGAATTTTTAAATTTAGATTACTGAGAGATGAATGTGAAAACGTATACTTGTAATTAATCAGTTGTTTTCATCTGAAATAGTTCTTTCTTCATTAGAACTATAGGAGTTTTGAAAAGTGCATGTTTTTGATATAAAATGAAAATATGCTCCCACCACCGTCGTCATCATCTTAGTACCTGTGCTTGTGGCCCTCATTGATTTCATGACCAAAGTGATCAACATGTAATGAAAGAAGCCAGTAACATCTCATTAATGGGCATGCAGAGATTTGCAAATATATTATGTGTGATATTCAGTAATAGCAGAATTGAATTCTCATTATTTGATTCAGTTGGCTTCCAAGGTGACACAGTGGTAAAGATTCCATCTGCCAGTGCAGGAAACCCAAGAGATGCCAGTTTGATCCCTGGGTCGGGTCGATCCCCTGGAGGAAGGCATGGCAACCCACTCCAGTGTTCTTGCCTGGAGAATCCCACGGAGAGAGGAGCCTGGCGGGTACAGTCCATGGGGTCACAAAGAGCCGGACACGACTGAACATGCAGGCGCTACACTGATTCACATGGTTCCATTCTGACTAATTAAAACATTTCATTTCGTTAAGAGGGAAGTCGGAGGTCCACTCTCTGCTCCACGTCCACACGTGAGAGAGTATTTTGATGGAACAAAGGCTCTCTCTGTGTTCTTCCTTCCTTGCAGCACTGGCCGGCGTCTCTGCCACTAATTTCAGATATGCAAATTCCTGGTTTCATATGTAATTCCACATGCTTTTCTTGAGGGCCTCTTTGTGGAGGGAGTGCAATACACTAGCAGGAGGACGTGTTTTGAAATCAGACTGTTCTTGGCTCAAACCCTGACATGGTTTCTTGCTCACTGTGTGGCCCTGAGCTGCCGTGTCTTTTCAGCTGCCTGACCCAGGAGTGGAGGAAACTCCGAGACGGGAGATGATGGAGTCAGGTGGGAGGGTGGGGATGCATGCGCCTGGAGTTAGGGGGGTTCTCCGGGATTTCCCAGCTTCCCTCATCCTCTCTCTCCCAGGAGGGCCTCCCCTGCGCAAGCCCTGCCTTCAGCAGAGCAGAGCTGCCCGAAGCCACCCCTGCCTTCAGGGAGCCGACCCGTGTTGTGTCCTGTCATCCAGTACTTTGGCCACCTGATTCGAAGAGCCACCTTATTAGGAAAGACCCTGATGCTGGGAAAGATTGAAGGCGGGAGGAGAAGGGGACGACAGAGGATGAGATGGTTGGATGGCATCACCGACTCAATGTACATGAGTCTGAGTAAACTCTAGGAGTTGGTGATGGATGGGGAGGCCTGGCGTGCTGCGGTCCATGGGGTCACAAAGAGTCGACACGACTGAATGGCTGAACAACAAAAGTCCTAAGCCATTCCCGTCACCATGGGGTCCTTGGTTAACAACCCTGTTAAATTCAGGGCTTGACCTTTACTTTGTGTTTCTTTCTAAGAGCACTTCCATATCTGACCTTCTGTGAGTTGAGTATGTTACGAAGCAATAGGTTAAAGAAGAGGAAACTCACAGACTGTGTTACGTGGGCAGAATCAAACACAATAACGTATCTTGAAGGACTTAAGGACAGACTGGATGTGCTTAGATGTGAATCAGAAATTGCTCTTAAAAAAAAAGAAATTGCTCTAAAGTCAAGTTCCTCAGTATGTCCTCCACAAAACGCTTAGTTCCTCAAGATGGTAACAGGTATGAGTTGAGAAAAGGTTTCTGGAAACCGCATGGGAGATTCTGACTTAAGCAGGTTCCTTCCTGTGCATGTGTGCTAGGTCACTCAGTCATGTCCAACTCTTGGCAACCCCGTGGACTGCAGCCCGCCAGGCTCCTCCGTCCATGGGATTCTCCAGGCAAGAACACTGGAGTGGGTTGTCATTCCCTTCTTCAGGGAATCTTCCGGACACAGGGATTGAACCCACATCTCCTACATCTCCTATGTCTCCTGCATTGGCTGGTGGGTTCTTTACCACTAACGCCACCTGGGAAGCCCTTCTTTCCTGTGGGACTTCTCAGCATCTTTCAGATCCTCAAATACTTTCTGATTGCAAAATGAGGGAGTGGACTCATTGTCTGAAGCCTTTCCAAAACGTATTTCACCATGGAATCAGGGTTATCTTGCACTCAGGTAACATTTTGCCAGACTAGTATTTCATGGGATGCATTTTGCAAAACACTGCTCTATGGTTTTAAACCAGGAATGTGGTAGAACACGGGTGCCATTGATTCAACCCATGAATACACCAAGTGTTGATCACTTGCAAGACCCTGCAGAGGCTAGACATGGGTAAGATCCAGTCACTGCAACGAGCCTGGTGAGTGGACTCCTCGTGTGAAGTTGGTGACCAGGCTCAGGGCAGGAGTGGGTTGGCAGACAGGGTCCCGGAAGGTTACTGATGCAGAGTCAGTGAGGTCACATCTTGAGGGCGAACAGTCCTGGTTTATGCCTTGTGTTTATTTCTGCCTCTCTAAAGTTCTTGTAATGTTGGTATTTTAAAATTCTGTTCATATTAGTGAGATTCCAAGGAGAGAATGAGCATTCAGTGCCCTCCATAAATAGAGTCAGTCCAGTTGGAAGTTTCATTCAGGAGATTTTGCAAACCTGAGCTTTAGTTCTCAGCTCAGTTCTGAGATCACCCCCACCTCGCTCTGGAGCCCAACTCTGAGGATACCCGAGTCCGTTGTATAAAGTGGCCTAGTGTTTGTATATAACCTACGCCGTCTTCCTGAATGGCTCAGCAGGTAGAGAAATTGCCTGCAATGCGGGAGACACAGGAGATGTGGGTTCTGTCCCTTGGCCGGGAAGATCCCCTGAAAGCGGAAAGGGCAGCCCACTCCAGGATTCTTCCCTGGAGAGCCCCATGGACAGGGGAGCTGGCGGGCTACAGTCCACGGGGTCACAAAAAGATGGCTGAGCAGGAGCACGGGCTCCGGGATACCTAAATCCCCTCAATTACTTACACTGCCTAGTGCGGTGTGGTGTGAATGCAATGTAAATGCTGTGTAAATAGTTGCCAGCCTGCGGCACATTCAGGTCTTGCTTTTTGGAACTTTCTAGAATGTTTTTCCTGACTGTTTTCCATCTGCAGTTGGTGGAAGCACAGACACGGACCTCGTGGACACAGAGGCCATTGGTGCTGGGTGTTTTCACCGTCACATTGACACTGGCTCTCACGTCAGAACATAAGCCAAGCAGAGGAGAGTCATCACACATAGGCAACCGACCGCTTTACACGAGATGTGGTCTTTAAATGTTGCTTGAACCTGATGGCATCATCTCTGTGTTTTTTTGTTTTTTTTTTCTTATGGATGAAATATGAACTAGGGCCTCGTGGCAGGTTTTACTGGGACGGATCTTTGCTCTCACAGTCAGATCTGTGGACTGTTTCACCACTGGATTGTTCTGCCGGTCAGGCCTTAGGAAACATTTTGGCAGGTTGCACCGTTATTTTGCTCATGTTGTGAGTAGCATTTCTCTTGACCTTTTGTTATTTACTGAAACAGTCCGGCCTGTTTTCTTTTAAGAGAAGCGTGAAATGAAGGGGAGTCGGCACAGGCTGGCTTTGGTATCGAAACACAGACTTCAGGCTCTTGGCTTCAAGGAGACTTTTCAAGCAAAGGGGTCAGTGGCCTCCTTATTCCCACGATTTTAAGGGGTCTTTTGGGGGGAGTTTTTTTTTCCCTCACCAAAGCAGATGCATGTAAGGTTTCTCACTTAATTATAATAAAACCTTTCACTGTATCTAAAAACACAACTCTTAAGAGTTTAACCCTGGCATCTTGGGCATGATGGGAGGTGCCCAAAGCACCTCCTGCTTCGAGCAGGGATGTGACGTGTTTCAGGAGGACAGCTCTGGACTGGTCACTGGGGGTCTGTTGGGGGCCCTCCCCCCCAAGCCTCTCCCTACTCTTGTGTCCCACGTGTTTCTCAGCATCTCACAGGGGTTCTTTTCCCTTCCTCCTGCCGCCCCCGCCCCGCCCCCGCCGCAACACACACCTGTCTCACTGGTGCTTTTCTGCTCTTTGCCCAGCGCTCCCTATTACTACAGGTAAAGGAAGTACCAAGATCCCATCGCACCTTTGAAGATGAGAAAATGTGTGTGTGTGTGTTTAGATACACGTTTGTTCCTATCTCCCCATCTATTTACCAACTGCTGGTCTCGTTCGGCCTCAGATAGAAAATTCAACTGGAAGTAGTATCTTTTCTTTGGGATCCCCATGGCTCTTGAACTCAGCTGCTCACATTGAAAACATCACTCAAATTTTGTATATGTTTATTCTCTTAGCCAAACAAAATGATCTTGACATCCATAAATCAGCCCGAATGATTTCTGCGTTATTTTATAGTGACCTGTGGATTTGAGAATTGCAGCAGTCTAAGAATGGGCCATTGCTTTGGAGGTGTTTCATCCACTCTTCAGACATGCAGCTGGCAAATAACAATGGCACTATCCTCGGTGTGGGGATTCACTGGTGAACAGAAGCCACTGGCCTCTCATGGAGGTCCTGCATGAAGGCAGAGATACAGATGATGCCTTAGCAAAAAGTTAGGATTTGGTAGACACCAAAAACATTAATGCCCTATAAGTGGGGAGGGGCAGACTAGTTTAGATGATGAGAAAAAGCAGCAGCCTAGAACTTCAAATACAATTAGGCAAAGTTGGGCAAGCTGCTGCTAGACAAAAGAGGAACTTTTTCTCATGGCTTTTTAAAAAAAATTTGTTAATTGGAGGATAATTGCTTTACAGTATTGTATTGGCTTCTGCCATAAACAACCACTTGAATCAGCCACAAGTACGCATATGTCCCCTCCCTCCTGAACCTCCTCTCCACCTCCCACCAAAATCTACAAACAATAAATGCTGGAGAGGGTGTGTCGAGAAGGGAACCGTCTTGCACTGTTGGTGGGAATGTAAATTGATACAGCTACTATGGAGAACAGCATGGAGGTTCCTTAAAAACTAGGAATAAAACCACCATACAACCCAGCAATCCCCCTACTGGGCAAATACCCTGAGAAAACCATAATTGAAAAAGACACATGAACCTCATGTCACTTTTTAAACTTTTGTCTTGCAGGAAGTATAGATGCAAAAAGTTGCAGGTAGCACAGACAGGTCCCAGGTGCCCTTCACCTTGGGTCCCCTAATGGCAGCCTTGCCAGAGTATGATGCAATTGTAGCATCTAGTCTAATGTTCATAGTATATATAGTAGCAACACCAGGAAATTGACATTAGTATAATCTCCAGACCTTATTCAGATTTCAGCAGTTTTTAGATGTACTTTATCCCATGTCTGGGATCCTAGAGCTACCCCCGTGATCAGTATACAGAACTATTCCATCACCTTCAAGAAACTCCCTTATCTCATGGCACTTCTGGGTATGAGAAATAGCAGCAGATGTTACCCTGTTTCTTGTCTGGATCATATTCTGGATGAGTCTGCACTGAGAGAGGTTGGATACATCTCTGAAACCTATCGCTTGGTTTGGCTGCCATGGGATCTGCATAACTGACTTACAGATGGAGATCCTTGGTCTGACTTGTAGGAAGAACACTGATAAGCCCAGAAGAAAAAAGATTTGAATAAATAGCCCTGACCTCATCCAGGGAGCCTGTCAGTTGATATCAGTTGATTTAAGAGGCTGACAGCAGCTCATGTGACCTCCACAGCTCACTTGTAAGAGGAAAAGCCTTTCTGGTTAAGCCCCCATTTAACTTTGGGGACTTAATCTTGTGTGTGTGTGTATTAGTCGGTCAGTCGTGTCCGACTCTTTGTGACCCCTTGGACTGTAGCCCGCCAGGCTCCTCTGTCCATGGGATTCTCCAGGCAAGAAGACTGGAGTGGGTCTTGCCATGCCCTTCTCCAGGGGACCTTCCCGACCCAGGGATGTAACACGGGTCTCCTGCATTGCAGGCGGATTCTTTACCATCTGAGCCACCAGGGAAGACGAAACCCTAAGGGACTTCTACTGTGTTCGTTCTTGAAGATGGCTAATAAAGCGCACACACTGGTAACGAGTAAATGGGTTACCTCCTGAGTGGACGCATCCTTACAGAAAAGAGAAGAAATGCTAGAAACATGCCTCTTTGTGTGTGGACGTGCAGTTAGCAAGAGCTTGAGGTGCAGGCCGAGAGGGAAATAGCAATAAACAGATTGAGGGAGAGACAATGGATTTAAGGGAAAACATCTGCCTGCATCTGATGTCCAAATGCTGCATCTGTGGCCTAGGATCAATCTTGTGATGTTTAAAAAAGGAATGCGAGGGGGCCCGGAGCGGGCTCTGAAAGGTTCTTTTTCTCCTCGAGATTTCCTGTCTGCTCTACCCAGAGAGCTGCCAGGGTTCTGATGAAATAACTCATGTGGGCCTGCTTCTCGAGGCTGGAGTAGCACTTCTTGGAAGCTAGCTTTGGAATGACTGACCCAAAAAGACATGTTACCTGGATTGTTCTAGACACACTAATCTGAGGAGCCCGTTTACTTTGCTAAACAAAACCTCTGGGAATCTCCAGATGGATTCCACGACGGGTTTGTATTTCAGGTAGAAGTATTCAGTGTTAAGGAAGCTGCAGACCAGAAGGGACGAGCAGATAAGTTCTCAGGAAGCCTCGGAAGAGATTAAGAGCATCTCTTGATGCTAGATTGAACTGCAAATAAGTCCCTGAGCTAAGTATTATTTTTCTCTCATGCATGTTACTTGTTTGTGTCTCGTAAAGGAGCTGGTTTAAAGGAAATAGACTCCCCTGGCAGCCCAGGGGTTGAGACTCCGCCTTCCAAACCAGCGGGTGCAGGCTTGATCCCTGGTTGAGGAACTAAGATCTCACATGTCTCCCAGCCAAAAAACCAAAGCATAAAATAGAAACAATATTGTAACAAATTCAGAAAATCTTAAAAAAAAAAGAAAAGGACACGGAGATCTTCCGCGTGGCCCTGCTTGTTCTCCATCTCCCTGGGTGGAAGCCAAAGAGGCTCAGGAGTCCAGGGCTCCCTGCTGGCCCGTCACCTCTCCCCCAGCCCCATTGGCACAGCAGCTGCTGGTGCGTGAACACTTCATGCTCTGAGATTCTTTCCTTGAAGAACATCAACCACCCAGTCCAAACCCAGAAGGTCATCACAACCGAGATGGAAGAGGTGGTCCTCAGTTATCGTCAACAGCACTTTTGGGAATTGCACAGCACACCCGCATTTTACCCTTGCCTCTGATTGTCTGGCTCACATTTCATCTCTTATTAGCTCATCCTTTTTTGGGGGGGAGGGTCCTTTCCTCTAGTATATGGTTTCTTTTTCTTGTTTTTAAGATGTTTTTATGTGGACCATTTTTAAGGTCTTTATTGACATTTTTATAGTATTTCTGTTTTATGTTTTAGTTTTTCTGGCTGCAAGGCTCCCCAGCCAGGGATCAACTTGCACCCCTGTGCTGAGAGACCAAGTCTTAACCACTGAACCACCAAGGAAGCCCTGTTAACTTGTCTTTATTTTTGTACATCTTGGTCCCAACCAAAATTGCAATGAGATTCCTATGTGCCTTGGCCACACAGGTTTTAAGCAATTGGGAGTTTTATCAAATAGGAGTTATGTTTGTATAAATGACACCCCTTCACATACAGGATGCTGCTCTCTCGGGCTCTGTCCTGCATGACGGCAACCGTGGGCTTCGTGTTTGGCAGCCGGTGGGCGTGGGGGGCGAGGGCTGCTGCGGTGGGAGCGACTGATGATGCGGATGGTGGCTCTGCAGTGTTGCGCGTGGCTGTAAGCGGTGACCGCCTGCCCCGCGCTCGGCACCTGTGGCCTGTTTATTCTCCACTCTCCAACGCAAGCACGTAGTAGACTCTCAAGATTTGCTGAAATAAATTGGGCCAGATACAGAATGGTCTCTGTTTTCCAGACTTCTCCTCTATCATGTGGATGTCCTAGCCCTGTGTTAAAGTTAGGACAGACTACAATAACATGAGATAATTTGCTTCAAGTCACATAGGTTGACTACATTGCTGAATTCTGTATTTTCAGCCTCCCAATGGTACCTTCTGTTTGCAACTCACGGTTTCTCATTTTCCTAAGGCACAGTGAAGTCACTCAGTCGTGTCCGACTCTTTGTGACCCCGTGGACTGTAGCCTACCAGGCTCCTCCTTCCATGGGATTCTCCAGGCAAGAATACTGGAGTGAGTTGCCATTCCCTTCTCCAGGGGATCTTCCCAACCCAAGGATTGAACCCAGGTCTCCCGAATTGCAAGCAGATGCTTTACAGTCTGAACCACCAGGGAAGTCCCTTCTTAAGGCACAGAATCCTTCTAATTGTTTGATCTGGGTGTTGAGGAGACACTTGGTGTAAGGAAAGGCCCAAATTTCATTTTTTTTCTTTCTTCCAAGAAATCTCTAGACCTGTATGTGACACCCTGGCGATGATGGGGCCAGTTTGAAGATCCTAACCTTAGAATAGCCTGTCTAGCAGATTCTCAGCCGTGCTCACGTGGACGTGGTTTGCCGTGGGTTTCTGCATACCTTGAAAAGCCCAGGTTGACTTTTTCCAAGCCAAGCAGTTGACCTTAGGACTTGGCACCCTATGAGTTTACACCGTAATTTAAATCCAAATCTTTTTTTTTTTTAACTGTAAATACACACAGAACGTGGCTGATAGTGAGGCGGAGAGTGAGGATGCAGGGAGGGCGCTCTCGAGTCAGGCCAGGGCGACAGGCTGGGGCGTCTTGCTTTCATCACCTTCTCGAGGCTGCCTCTTACTTTTCTGTGTGTTCCCTGAGCTTTTCAGATTCTGTTGTGCTCTTTGTAGCTGGATGTTTTCCAGAGGGTCATCAAGAGAAAGGAGTATCCTCTGCATTAATAACCTCGGGAAGAATTTTAGCTGTAAAATCAGAGACCAGACCATCTGGTGGAGAATAGGAAAGGCGGGTTGGGGGGTGGTGGTGCATTTATTCCCTCTTCCAGGAAAGTGTCAAGTTCACCATGCTCCAGCATCACACCCTTCACCCAATAACTCGGAGGTCTCATATCAAGTTTACTCAATAATCATGATGTAAATGGTGAAACTACTACTCTCATTTGGGGAATAAGAATTGTTCCTTTTAAAGGCGTACGATATACAAAATAAGTGACTTTAAGTTCTTACTTCCTGTTTCTTTTGTTTTTTTTTAAATGAATTCATTAATGTGGAGTTCCCAAACAACTCTTGAATGTTTGCATTCGCTACAATTATTGAAAAATACAGGTGCCCTATGGAAATGTAAAGAATATCCTAAGATGTATGCCAAAGGCAGGGCTTCTCTGGTGGCTTATCTTAGATGGTAAAGAATCTGCCTGCAATGCAGGAGACCTGGATTTGACCCCTGGGTTGGGAAGATCTCCTGGAGGAGGAAATGGCAGCCCACTCCAGTATTTTTGCCTGGAGAATTCCATGGACAGAGCAGCTTGGCAGGCTATAGTCCATGGAATCAGAGAGTCAGACACAAGTGAGTGACTAATACCCTCTACTTTCTTTACTGTGCCAAAGCTAAGCACTGTAGAGTCAGAAAACTGGGTCAAACCTGACCACTTGTTTTTGTGAATAAAGCTTTATTGGAACACAGCCATACTCATCTGCTTCTAGATTGTCTGTGGATGCTTTCCCATCATAAAAACACAGTTGAGTGGTTATAATAGAGACCAAATGCCTTAAAATATTTGCTCTCTACACCTTTACTGAAAGTGTTCCAACTCATCAAAGACATCTCTATGATATTTATTTACCCACTCATTCACTTGTTCATTTGTTTAGTAAACACCAACTCTGTTAAAGACACGGCGGGAAATGGAGAGATGAAGAAAGTGGGGGAAGGACTGGGAGGACGGGATGAGCAGATGCAGACTGGGGGAGACAGTTCAAACACACACCGCGGCCCCGCGGTGCTGCCCAGAGGACGACATTCACGACGACCCGGGGATAAGCCGTAATGGAAAAGAACATGAAAAAGAATATTCGTACCTGTGACACTGATACATTGCTGTATATCAGAAATTAACACGAGGTTGTAAATAAACTCTACTTGAATAGAATTTTTTAAAAACTGTTGAACGGCAGTGGGGGAGAACAGGCATTTCTCGTCTCTTTCCCAGTCTCATAGGAAATGGAACTGAGCAATGCTCATCAGATTCAGTGCTCTCCTACTCTTGGTTGGCTAAGAGATTTTATAATAAAGGCTGTTAAGAGTTTATAAATTTTTTGCATCTCTTGAAATAACTGCATAATTTTTCTTTCATTCTATTAAATGGCAAATTAGAATGGTTGATATTTTTAAATCAGCCACTTAAGTTAATCTTGTATATTTTTGGAATAAATAAACTAGTTTTGAGAAATTTTTTTTTTTTTTTAAGAAAACAGTCCTTAATATCCAGGAACTTTGCACGTAACAGAGACAAGTCTGAACTCAAATTGCCACCTCCTGCAACACGTGCACAAGATAAGAAAGAACTAAATTGCTATGTGGCTGAGAGATGGCGAGCCCCTGGGTGAAGAGAAGGGATTGGGAGAAGGAGGAGGGTAGCTCTTTACAACCGTGGCTCCCTCTTATTTCCCTTCGGGAACTTCATGAGAAGAAAGAGTCATTTCCTTCATGGAATTTTATAAGTCGTTGTATCCAAAGGGTGGAAATGATTTAGGATAGTACTTCATGTCCAGATATCTTTACCCAGAAGTGTATTTCTTCTGGAACTATGGGGATAATCGTATTTCTAGAAAAATGTTAAAGACTGGAAGGAAGGCTTCCTTCTTCAGAGTGGGAAGACAGAGGGCGTTTTCCTTTTCCCCTGTTCCCTGAAGAAAGTTATATTAAAAGGTCTGGGTCTTTAAGACCCCTCAAATATGAGATGGGTTAAAAACAAGGTACAGTTGTAGACCCCCGGCCATGACCAAGCATGACTCAGTGAGTTAGAATGCCAGAGCCAGCAGGTGTGAAGGGAGCTTTGGCTGAAGGTTCCAGGCGGATGCCACCTCACCCTGGAAGATTCCGTGTGGGAAGCCTTCCCAAATCCTCCAGTTGGGATTTTTTTTTTTTAATTTTTATTTATTTGTGTTTGGTTGTGCTGGGTGTTCGTTGCTGGACGCAGGCTTTCTTTCGTTTCGGTGAGTGGGGGCTACTCTCTACTTGCCGCGCGTGGCTTCCCTTGGGGAGCACGGGCTCCAGGCACACAGGCCTAGCTGCCTCTCGGCATGTGGGATCTTCTGGGACCAGGGATTGGAACTGTGTCCCTGCCTTGGCAGGTGTATTCCTCTCCACTGCACCCCCGGGGAGGTCCTCCAGTTGGGATTAATGTCTGCCTCCTCACCTGTGACTTACTTGAGGGCAAGTTTCCCTTTTTGATTTCTGCATCACCAAGAGCACCCACTATTTCTGTTTCCCAAATATCTATTAAATTAGTGTGGGTTGAAAGCCCCCTGACGCTGTGTATTCAAAATCTAGGTGGCTAATTTTGGTTAAAGAACCCCAGAATTTCAGCTTTATCTAAAAATGAAACAAGTGAGAATCTTTCCATTCCGCTGCCATCAGAGGATGAAAAATGTTGGTTAAATTCTGGTCACCCATTCTCTATATTCATAACAATAAAGCCACTAGGGCAAGTGCAGCTTATTTAGGTTAGAACACAACCCTGGGGCATTTCACCCACTGAAATCATAATATTTTGACTGATAAAGTATGTTCAGTGAGAAAGGTCCTGAAAGAAAGTGATACTGGACCCCATCAGGTCATTTTAATCTTTGGGAGCGCCAAGCCAAAATATTTCACATTTGCTCCCTCTGAATCAGAGGACTCCTGAAGTTAACACCCCCCTCACCCGCCTCCTGGGCTCCACCTTCCCGTTACCAAGGAGCCCAGATGACGTTTTTTTCAGTTACCCGGGTACCAATCGACAGGGGTGTCCCAGGTAAGGACTAGAAGACCCACACATGTTCCGGAAGCTCACCTTGCTCGTCCCCCTCACCTCCGCTCCCTCAGGCTTCAGAGGAAAACCCAGCCCTTGTTTAAGAACACACTAGAGGGCATTTTATCGGCAGACAGATAAAGTCACTGCAGAGACACGCGGGTGCTGTCTTCTATCAAAGCCGTCTGAAACAACACAGACTCTCCTGCCTCCTTTAAGGCCCACCGTGTCTTTATGAATGGGCCTGCTTCCTCATTCGCTCTTCCTGTCGGTATCGGGGGGTCAGAGGCATTGCCTCCAAAACAGGGAGGGAAGCCGGGCATCCACACAAGAGCTGGCGGCACACAGGATCCCACCAGCCCGTCGTCACGGACCCCGCCTCCTTACGGTCTCTCGGGGATTCTGCCTGAGCTTTTCCGATCTGTAACAATCCCTTTGAAGGCCTACCAACGCTTAGGTGAGATGAAATGACTGATTACCCTGAAGCTGTGCCTGCACTGGAGTCTTTCTGAGCGGCTGCTGATTCGGGCCCGTTGAAAGCATTCGGTGGCTTGAATCCACGGTTTCTGCCCACATCACCGCATTCCTGGGATGCCTTTCTCTGGGCCTTCGCAAGATCATCTGACAGCCGCCTGTGAGGTCAATGAACTTTATACATAATTAAACCTTGGCAGTTAGGAGAATTAATTTTTTTTTTCTCCCCGAAAAGTGGAGAAACAGGACGTGTTATGTGGCCCTCCAGTTACTGAGTAAAAGTTCTGTGGAGTCATCAGGCTAGTCTCACATGATTTAATGCTGAACCGAATAAGAGAGTGGCTGCATCCTCCACTGGGCCCCACAGAACACTCACCACCCACACTGTTTATTCAGACTCGGATCTGGGCCATTTGGGGTTTAAGCCAGAAGAACGGGGGAAAAAATCCAACCCTGGAATGAACGCTTTTGAAACTCTGTATTCTTGATGAAATGCGGCCAAGGAGTCTTTAAAAAATTCTATTTAAAATCAATTACTGGGATCATATTTTCATTACAATGGATTGTTAGCAATAACTAATTTTCGTGTTTCCATCCAGCTTTGGGCTCTAGGCTGGGACTGGAATGGTCGCTCTGTTTTCCTGGGTATCTGATGCCACCACCCAGCTATGCCTGGGTATTGGGCAACTCTGACCGGCAGCTTTCCATAAAACAACAAGGAAAGGTGTGAGGAGGCGAGGAATCTAATGAAAACAAGCCTAAAGGGGTGCAGCAAGTGTGCTCCCCGGGGGAGGGGCGGGGAGAAAATAATGCCGGAGAGAAAGAGAAAGCAAGGGCAGGACCCGCCATGCCTGAGAACACGGCCACCAGCACCGTCGGTCAGGACTGCAAAGATGCCGTCTCGGATGGGTCAGGCCTCCAGAGAAGACTCTGGAAGCTCCCTGCGTTACCCACCCTGCTCTGCGGCAGTTCGCACCGTCGGGCGTTGCTGACTTCTTTGCAGCCTGCCGTGTGCGTGTGTGCTGCTTCCGGGGCTGCGGGGCCGCCGGGCGCGCGTCACTCCGAGGGCGGGCGGGGCCTGCGAGTTGCTGCTTCTGGAAGCTACGGTCGGATCGCCGTGTCCACACCAGTCCCAGGGCCCAAGGTGCGCGCACCGCGGGCAGCATGGAGCAGCCTCACCGAGACTGCAGACAGCGGTGCCGTTGCCCTGCCCCCCGGGCGTTGCGTGTGTTACCAGGAGAGGACGTCGCGGCCGCGTGTCCAGGAATGAGCTTCACACCCATGTGCCAGCGCTAAGGACTTCTCTTTTGGATTTTAAGAGATCCTGTTTTTAAGGAAAAACTCCTGAAAACCGGAAAGGACTCTAGGATTTCCCTGGCCTCGAGATGGTGGCTCAGCCCTGCATCTTCATGAAGAGCAGGAGCTGAAAGGCAGAGGGTTCGGGGGTCAGCACTGGACTGGGGCGGCCGGCCCCTCGGAGACTGCTGCCCGGGGCCGAGGGACGTCCTCCGAGAGGCCTGAGGTCACCGTTCTCACTTCCCCGGCCCCTTCCGCTTCCTCGGCAGATGCACCGGACGGCAGCACCCTCGCAAGGGAGTTCCAGACTCATTGAGAAGTTGTCAGATGACCCGGGCGGCATGGCCCCTTCCCTTTTTTAATCAGGTTATGTCATCGCCCTGCTCGGGCTGCGGTTTGTTCCAGGGGGAAGAGGTTGTCTTCCCCTTCATCCGCCCACCCTCGTTGGCACCAGGTTCCAGTTCCGTGTGGGTGAATCACTGGATGAGTGGAGTGAGCGCTGCGATCTCACGGTGAGGGGTTTGGGCACACAGACCCCGAAGCCCTGGGCACACCGCGCCCGTCCCCGCCTCTCATCCTCTGTGCTGTGATCACTTGCCTCAGGGGTCCCTCGGAGTCCTTGGTAACATCTAGGCAAGAAGACTGGAGTGGGTTGCCATTTCCCTCTCCAGGGAATGTTCCCGACCCAGGGATCGAACCGAGTCTCCCGCATTGATGTAGATGCAGACATGGATTTTGGGGTCTTAAGGGACAAAACTGGCCCTAGATGTTGCTGACTTGCTCTCCGTTTACACTTCCCGAACCATGTATGACCCTTCTTGTTGACCTGCATCTTCTCCAAATCTCTGCGCTGTCAGCCTTTTACATTTTGCTAATAAAATAGATGAAAGGGTATCTTGTTGTGGTATTGAATTATACTTCCCTGGTTTCTGTTTGATTTATGGTTTTCTTTCTCATGATTTTTGGTCATTTGGGTTTTTTTTCCTATGTATTGCCAGTTCATAGATTTTGCTCATCTTTTTGTAGTGGGTTGTTTTTTTTTCTTACAGATTATCAAGCATTCATTATATATCCTATATATTAAAAAAAAAAAAAAACCACCTTTTCCATATCTTGCCTTTAACCTTTGTTTTTGATGTCTTCTGTCATATAAGTTTTAAAATCAAATTGGTCAACATTTACTTCCTTTATTGCTTTATGGTTTGTGTCATTCCCTAGTCTGAGATTATAAAAATAGTGTCTATATTTTTCTTAAATATTTTAGAGTTAACTAATTCTCTTTTGGAATTCATGTTTTGATATAGCATGAGTTAGAGATCTATTTTTCCCTGTGAATTACAAATTGTCTCAGGACCATTTAATAAATAGTTCAGTCATTTCCCACAGTTTTTATAACGCTACTTCTGTCACACCCCAGGTTCCTGTGCACACAGGGGCTCCTTCTGTTACATTAGTCTCGTTAGCTGCACCAATTGTGTCTTAATTATAAGGCTTTAATATGTCTTGACATCTGGTAGGACAAATGTCCATCTTACAGTTTTTCAATATTATCTTGGCTGCTTTTGACCCTAATTCTTCTACATGAATTTAAAACTAGGTAAAAACATTCATGAAAAACCTTTCTGAGATTTTACTATAAATTATGTTCAATTTATGTATTAACTTAGGAGGAACTAATGTCAATGTAGAAACTTTTCATCTCTGAGCATGAGATAAAGCTCTCTTTACTTAGGTCTTAGGACTTTCAGTGAAGTTTTTTAAAGTTTTTTTAATTTAAATTTATTTTTAATTGGCAGATAATTGCTTTATAATATTGTGTTAGCTCCTGCCATACATCAATATGAATCAGCCATAGGCATACATTATCCCCTTCTTTAACCTCCCTCCCACCTCCCACCCCATCCCACCCCTCTCCTTGTCACAGAGCACCTCAGTGAAGTTTCATTACTTGTTTTCATTTAACTCTTGAACCCGTTTCTTTTGATTCATTCCTAGGTTTGTCATAGTTTATTGCTATTGCTAATGGGATCTTTTAAAAGTTACATTTTCTAATTGGTTGTTGCTGATGAGGATGCCATGGATGTTTGTACAATATATTAATCTTGTCTCCAGTATTCTTGCAAAACTCTCCTATGACTTCTGTTTGTAGTTTCTCATGGGTTCTCTATGTAGACAGTCTTATGTGCAAATGATTCTTTTTTTGATTTCATTTCTCTATTTCAAATCCTTATTTCTTTTACTCCTTTTCCTTGTTTTATTGTATCAGCCAGATACCTCACATAATGATGAGTAGAGTGGTGATAGAAAATGCATATTTATCTAGTTCCTGACTTCAAAGGAAATATGTTCCTAAAATTTACTGTAGGTTCTTAGTAGAAACTGCTTAGTACAAACTTCCTTCTATTCTTGATTGGCTAGGTTTTTAAATTGTGAATGGGTACTAAATTTTATAAAATGTTTTTCTGCATCTATTGTGATAATTAGTTTTTCCTTCTTAATGTGTCAGTGTGGTGAATTACAGTAGGATTTTCTAATGTTGGAGTCTAATGTTGAGCTTCTAGGATAAACTTTACTCATCATCACAAACACACATGCACACTATATATTTCAGTTCAGTCGCTCAGTCGTGTCCGACTCTTTGCGACCCCATGAATCACAGCACGTCAGGCCTTCCTGTCCATCACCAACTCCTGGAGTTTACCCAAACTCATGTCCATCAAGTCAGTGATGCCATCCGGCTATCTCATCCTCTGTTGTCCCCTTCTCCTCCTGCCCCCAATCCCTCCCAGCATCAGGGTCTTTTCCTATGAGTCAACTCTTCACATGAGGTGGCCAAAGTTCATTCAGCATCAGTCCTTCTAGTGAACACCCAGGACTGATCTCCTTTACGATGGACTGGTTTGACCTCCTTGCAGTCCAAGGGACTCTCAAGAGTCTTCTCCAACACCACAGTTCAAAAGCATCAATTCTTCAGCACTCAGCTTTCTTCACAGTCCAACTCTCACATACATACATGACCACTGGAAAAACCATATCCTTGACTAGATGGACCTTTGTTGGCAAAGTAATGTCTCTGCTTTTTAATATGCTATCTAGGTTGGTCATAACTTTCCTTCCAAGGAGTAAGCATCTTTTGATTTCATGGCTGCATATATTTACCATGTGATAAATATGATATATGTGATCATGATATATGTCATATCAAAAATATGTATTTTAAAATAAATATACATCTATATACGCAGTACGCTGCTGGGTATGCTTACTTTTATTTAGATTTTTGCATTGATATTTTTAGCTTAGATTGACCTATTGCTTTCTTGTTTTGTACTATTTGCTTCTAAAATATATAGCTTTAGACTGAACTTATAAAAATACATTCATGAGCTTTTGTTCTTTTTCTATTTTTTTGTGTCAGTTTTGGTAACATATTTTCCTAGGAGATTTTCCATTTCATCTGCTTTTAGTTTTATTGCTTGAAAGTAGAAAATTGAATTCTCATACTTTAAAAAATACTTGACTGTATTTATAGTTATGACTCCTCTTCATGCCTAATAGTGTTTATTTATGCCTTCTTTTGTTTCTCTTGCTCATTCTTGTTGAATATCTACCTATTTTACTAGTCTTCTTAAAGAATTCACAGTGGTTCCTATGTGTGTTTCTTCATTTTTATTTTATTGATTTGTTATTGCTTTCCTACTACCTTATCTCTATCCATTTGTGGAAAGAGAATTTTCTCCTATTGTCTTTGAGTTTACATTATTGCTTAACCTTTTTATTTTCTTAATCTAAATTTTTTCTTGTTTTCTGATCATTGCATTTAATGCATTCCTTCTACTGATATCTAGGGTTTTTGACTATTGTTCCGAACCAAATAGTTTGTTACTTTCATTTCAATTTTATTTAATAGGTTAGCAGCATGTTTTTGAAATTTTAAGATGTACTGGGGTTTGGGGCTGTGGTTTTGTTATTGATTTCAACTTTTATTGTATTTTGGTTGATGAATGTGGTCTGAATGTTAGCAGTTCTTTGAAGTTTGTTGAGACTTGCTTTGTGGCCTAGAACCTGGTTAACTTTTGTAAACATTTCATGTGTATTCTTCATTTATTTTGTAGAGGTTTCTCATCATATCCATTAAATGACGTTTGTAATATGGATTATTTAAATTTGTCATTTGTTTTTAAGCTTGGTCTGTTGATTTCATAGAGATATGTGCTAAAATTTCTCATTATAATTTTGAATTGTTACCTTTATATAATAAATCTGTTTTGCTGTACATATTTGACACTGTGTGATTAGGTAAATGGAAGGATTCTGGTGAATGTATCTTTTTATTATTAAGGAATGATCTTCTTTATCCCCCCTAAATGCTTTTGGCTATAATGTCTATTTTATCATATTAATTGAGTCATTCAATTAAAAAATATATTTATTAAGAACTTATTATTTATAAAAACACTTATTATTTGAATACATTTTTTATGTTTTTCTTTCCTGTGACATGTTTTAGGCTTCTTTCTTATAAACAGCTCAAGTTTTATAAAATTCAATCTGAGGATTTCTGCCTTGTAATGAATTAGTTTAAGCCATTTACATTTATTATGATGTCATATATTTGGAATTCATGAAGAATCCAAATGTTTTCCATCTAACGTGCTGCTTCTTTACTTATTTTCTGTTCCTATCCTGTCTTCTGTTAGATCACTTGCGTTTTCCTGCTGCTTTCTTTCCCTCTTCCATCACCCCCTCCTCGTTACTTGTGTGGCAGTAGGCCCCCGCCGGGGGCTTCCCTGGTGGCTCAGTGGTAAAGAATCCGCCTGCCAGTGCAGGAGATGTGGGTTTGGCCCCTGAGTCGGGAAGATCCCGTGGAGAAGGAAATGACAACCCACTCCAGTGTTCTTGCCTGGGAAACCCCATGGGCAGAGGAGCCTGTCTTAGGAACTTAGCCACTGAACCACCACTGCCAGGCCCCAGCCACCGCTGTGCTCAGGGTCCAAGCCCAGGCAGATATGTTTCATGAAGACCAGAACAAAAGGCAGAACCTGCGTGGGAGCTGTGTCCCCAAGATTTCTAAGTTGGATGCATTTTTGAAGGAACCAGCTCTCAGGGAGTTAACCTGAGCTGTCTGGATGCCTCTTGAGCCCAGAAGCAAGGGGAGGAATGGAGGAAACAGCAGGAGAAAGAGAACAGAGATGAGAAGACGAAGGGGAGATGAAGGCAGCTGTCCCCCCAGTGGCCGAGTGAATGGCATGAATAGGACTGAGGTCCTCCCGCCACCTGGAGCCGGGAACCAGGGTGTCACTGAGCGGTCGTCAGGGCCGCCGCCTGACTGCAGCCGCAGATACTGCAGACTGAAGATGCGAAGTTTTAGAGCAGGTGTTTGAGCTGTTGAACACCCTTCACACCAAGCTGGAAGGCTTCCACAGGGACCCGGACAGTGATACGGAGATCCACACAGCTTGTGCTGTTCTATGACGACATCCTGAAGAGCTTCAGGGAGCTCAAGACTCCTGGCGGAGAGTGAAGAGAAACGACCTTCACGTGCAGTGGTGGGTCTGCAGAGACCTCGCTGCCTCTTACCAGGGACTCCAGACTCTCCCCCATCTTGCTCCTGTTGAAGTGTCTCCCTCAGTTTGCCTCCCAAGCACAGAAATATGGGCATGCTGTTAAAACAACGATTACTCTTTTCCTCTTGATTTGTCATGTTTTGTTCGGTATCTCAGCTGTTACCCTTAAACCTTAAAAATCATGTTTGTTCCAAAGTCTCAAATTCAAGTGTTATCTGTGACTCTATTTGCTTCCCAAACAATATACTGTAGATTTCTTAGAGTGCTGGCCTTTACCCCAATTTCTCTCTCTCATATTCTAATAGGACACTGTCGGCTGTTTTCATCCTGTATCATCTTGCTTCTGTTCTGTCTGCATACAATTTTTTTTTTTTTTACAAATCTACTTTTTAAAATTTATCAAAATGGATGCCATTTTATTTACGTTGTGGGTAAGACTATGAAATCCGGAACCAGACTGCCTTAATTTGAATCCCAATTTAATTGTGAATCACTTAGAATGGTGCCTGGTATGCAGTACAGAGTGGGCCCTCATAAATGTTACTGATGTTGCTTCTTGGCTTCTGTTTTCCCAACTCAGTTCAAATTCCTTATTGAAATCCATCTTTGAGTAGTTATTTCATCAAAGATTTAGGAATATGAAACTGCCTCCCTCTATCAGTCTTTATCTGGAAATATTTTTAATTCACTCTTAGTCTTAATAATTTTCTAGGAATAGAATTCTACATAAATATTTTCCCTCAGCATTTGAAAATATTATTTTGTTATCTTCGGACATCTATTACTGATGGGGTACAGTCAGCGTCAGTTTGTCTTTTGTTTAGAAGGGTTTTTTTTTTTCCTCTAATTGTCTTAAAGATCTTTATTTTTCTTTTTGTTCCTGTCTTTGATGATTGGCAGTTTCACTATAGTCCTGTTTGGGATTCAATATGTCTCTTGAATCTAAAGATTCCTGATATTCATTGATTTTGAAAAATTCTATCAAAATTTCTGAGTATTGTTTCTCCTAGTTCTCCTTATTATCTTTTAAAAAAAATCCTCTGTTATTTGAGTTAGACCATCTTCTTATTTTGTTTTTTGAGCAAAGAAAGGTTTATTGCAGGGCCTTGCAAGGAGAAGGGCTTATGCCCTAAAAAACCTCCAAGATCCTAGATCTTGTTCTTCTCCATATTGTTTTTCTTATGGCCCACATCTTTCTTTTTCTATGGTCTGTTTTTTTTTTTCAGTTTCCCCTTACTGTTTCCATTCCTGTTCTCCCAAGGTAAATAAGGTCAACAGCTGGTATGCATCCTTCCACATGTGTCTCCAAACTCATGTATAAGCACATATATATTCCAATAAATTAAATAACAGTGTTTTGTTGTTGTTTGCAAAAAGTCTGATCATGCCTTGTACATTACTTTACAACTTGACTTTCTATGTTAATAGTATGTTCAGGATATATTCCAAATAAGTAGATACAAATTTAACTAATTAAAAAAAATAGCTAAGTAAATTCCATGGTATGGCTGTAGTAGTTTATTCAGCTGTCCCACTACTCATGAACATTGAGGTCATTTTCAGTTTTATGTCTACATAAACACTGTAGATAAAAACATCCTCATACATATTTACTTATGTGCTGGTTCCTTAATTTCTATGGGAACAAATTAATTCTACCCACCCTACTTCCCCCCGCCCCGCTTCTCAAGGAAGTCCACTTTCTATATATTAGCATTTTCTGGCATTTCAGGGACTTCCCTGTTGGCTCAGATGGTAAAGAATCTGCCTGCAATGCAAGACACCTGGGTTCGATCCCTGGGTCAGGAAAATCTGCTGGAGAAGGGCATGGCTATCCACTCTGGTGTTCTTGCCTGAAAAATTCCATGGACAGAGGAGCCTGATGGGCTACAGTCCATGGGGCCACAAAGAGTCGGACATGACTGAGTGACTCACTTTCACACTTCTGGCATTTCTAAATAACGTGTATGCTGTGATCTTTTATCAATTTTACTTGTGATGTCTTAACTTCCTATTATACTAAACATAGATTTAGCTCTCTTACATAACCGTATCCATTGCTTTGCCGACCCTGTTCTCTCAATATGATTATATTGCAATACCGGGTTAAATCTGTTGTTAGTGTTTTCACTATTTGGCCTATGGAAAGAGCATTAGCAGTTAAAGGTTTTAAGTTTAAGTTTTATGAAGTTAATATCCATCTTCTTAAGAAAAATTGTATTGGAGCATAGTTGAATTGGCTTCCCTGCTGGCTCAGACAGTAAAGCATCTGCCTGCAATTTGGGAGCCCCAGGTTCGTTCCCTGGGTTGGGAAGATCCACTAGAGAAGGAAATGGCACCCCACTCCAGTACTTTTGCCTGGAAAATCCCATGGACAGAGGAGCCTGGTAGGCTACAGTCCACAGGGTCACAGAGAGTGGGACATGGCTGAGCAACCTCGCTTCACTTTCATGGTTGAATTGTGAGGTTTTGTTAGTTTCAGGTGTACAGCAAAGTGGATCAATCATACATGGACATACACCCGTTTTTCCTTACAGTCTGCCCCTGCAGTCCATTCCAGGGGACTGAGAAGGGCTGTGTGAGTTACACAGTAAAGTTCTTGTTGTTGCTGTCCGGCCGCCCACTCGTATCCGCTCATGCCCACTCGTGCCCACTCGTGTCCGACTCTGGGGCCCGTGGACTGCACCACGCCCCGCCTCCCTGCCCCTCCCCTGAGGTTTGCCTAAGTCCACGTTCATCTGTGTTATATCGCGTAGGGTGTATAAGTCTCAGTCTCCCCATTATCCCTCCGGCCCGTATCCCATGGTAACCCTAAGTTTGTTTTCTACATCTTGACTCTACTTCTGTTTTGTAACTAAGTTCGTTTTTACCCCTTTTTAAGATTCCATATATCAAGGGTATCATGTGTTGGTGTGTCTTGGTTTTGTTTTTGTTTTCGTTTCCTTAGTGTTCCTCCATCCTTGTAGGGGAAGCTGTTCTTCCTGTGTCTCTCGCAGGCTCACAGTACACTTTTCCACCAGGCTGATCATACCGGAAATCCGTGAGTTCTCTTTCTTGGTAACATTCCTCCTGGAGACTTCCATTTCCCTCTCGTCTGGATGTTTCTTCAGGCCTGTTGCCCAGCTGCATGTTGGGATATCTCTTCCTTGGTATTCTATAATGTCCCTTGACGTTTGAGTTGGCTCCCCTTTCTTGATTCACTCCATTGTTTGAGTGAGCACGTGCCCCGAGGGGTCAGGATTACGGCCTAGCGCCATGCTGGTGGCGGCCCTCACCGTGTGTTTTTCTTGATCTGCTGGTCCCGTCAGCTCCCCTCACCACGTCACCCCTCTGCTTTACCCTGAGTCAAATCACATAATTTCCTCTTTTTCTGCTCACACGTTTTCGTGGCTCCCAATCTATAAGTCATCTTTCCAAAATGGATCCAAGAGAGAGATTCACACTTTGAAGGTCTGAAAGGACTTCATATGTTTTTTAAAAATATTTTTATTATGTATTTATTAGACTTCTCCGAGTCTTAATTGTGACATGCAGGGTCTTTGATCTTCCTTGTGGCGTGTGGACTCTCAGTTGTGGCCTGTGGGATCTAGTTCCGTGACCAGGGATGGAATCCAGGCCCCCTGCATTGGGAGCACAGGTCTTAGCCACTGGACCACCAGGGAAGTCCCCTGAGAGGTCTTTATCCTCTCACCGGAAGGCGTGTCTGTCTTGTACAAAGAATTCTAGGTCAAAACTAAATTACCTTCAGAAGTGTGACGGCATTGCTCTGCTGTATGCTACCTCCCAGTGTTGCTGCTGGAAGGGGGAAACCATTCTGGTTCTTAACACTTTGAACCTGACCTTCTTTTCTTTCCCCTGGGACCTTGTAGAATCTTTTCCTTTCCCCAGTATTCTAAATTTCACAGTAACTTTCCTATGTGGGAGTCTGTTTTCATCTATTGTACTGAGCAATCAGCGTGTTCTTTCAAGCTGTCGAATTTGCTTTTGGTAGCAAGTCTTTCTTTCCAAAACTCCTATTATGTGGGTGTTGTACTTTCTAGACCAGTCCTCTGATTTCCTCCTGTTTTCTATCTCTTTATCTTTTGCTTTTTGGGGGGATGATTTCTTCAATTTCCAACCTGTCTGTTGGGTTTTCATTTCTGTTATTGTTTTAAATTTCCTCTTTTCATCTATAAATAGCTGAGATTTTTTTTTATGCATTCTGTTTTGTTTTCATGTGTGACATTCTCTCAGTCTTCTGAAAAAAAATTACTCTCTTTGGAAATTATCTTCTCCCTTCACGGCCTCTGTTTCCTCCATGTTGCTTTTTGTTTGTTGGTTTGCTTTGAACTTTGTCTTTCCTGTAGAGGCTTTCCTTGCACACCTGGTAATCCTTGAATGGTTGGTCGTCTTGAAGAGTGAAGAGCTAATCATTTCTTTGGAAGCTCTGAGGATGTGTGGGGCTTATTGACTTTGAGCATTACCATAGAATCATATGTTAATGCCATTTGTTGGGGAATTCTGCATGTCAGCCCCTAAAGTCTCCTACCGAAGAACCTACAGAGACGGTCAGACTCTCCAGGGAGCACCCTGCCAAACTCTGCTCTGGGAGGTGAAGCTCTGCCTATCCAGGCGGGCTGAGCTGAGTGAGACACGGGCCAGCATCAGTGTGCATGTCGTCTGTTCTGTGTGACGTGTGATATTCCCCAGTCCAGGAACCCTGCCTCTGGAGGCCACACCTCCAGTTTTACCCATTGGGAGAAAGACCTGACCCAGGGTGGAGCTGGAGAAGGGACCTGAGGGCCTGGGAGTAGAAAAGTGAAAACATTCCTTGCTTAGTCACGTCCAACTCTTGGCTCCTCCATCCACGGGATTCTCCAGGGAAGAATAACTGCAGTGGGCAGCCGTTTCCTTCTCCAGGGGATCTTCCCAACCCAGGGACTGAGCCCATGTCTTCTGCACTGCAGGTGGATTTCTTACCACCTAAGCCACCAGGGAAGCCAAACTGTTTCTTAAGCGACTTTCATCCCATCTCCTCTCTCACTCACTCCTCCCCTCTCCTCCCTTCCCAATTCCAAAGGCAACTAGTGCTGTCCGTTCCAGGACCTTCTGAGCATCTATGCCTTCGTTCCTAACTTTCCTTACTCCTAGTTTAGGGTTCTGCCTTCTTGGTTATGCTAGTTCTGTTACCACTTGTCCACCTGCTTTCCATCTGCTGGAAATCTTGTTGCTGTTATCCCTTCATTGGTTCTCCTGTCCTTCTGAGTTTATGGCTCTGAAATGGTCACTTTCCCTAGTTGTATTGAGGTTTCAGAGGGACCAGTGTTAGATATGGTGTGTTCAGTTCTCCGTTTTTACTCGGAAATCCTGTGTTACATTTTGGTTGATGTCCTTAATTCTCTTTTTCCAGTTCACTTAATTCTATATTTGTGTCACTCTACCGTCTAACTTTTCCACTAAGTTATTTTTTTGGAGTTCCATTTTGTTCTTTTTCAAGTCTGCTATTTTCTTTCTCTTTTTCAAATTCACTCCTATTATTCCATTATGTTTTTTAGTCTTTTATCATTTTAATACTTTTAAGAAATCTTATTACATAGCCCATTTCAGATTGTAGTATTTTTCCAGTTCTTAGATTTTAGTTAACAAATTATCTTTATGACTAGTCCTCATGGTAGTGGATTCTCAGGGTGTGTGTGTGTTGGCAAGTTCATCTGCACCGAGATTTTTTTTTCCAGTGGGAATCTTGTGAGTCCTGAGTTGTGAGATTGTCCCAATGTGATGGTCACACGTTTGTTTCCTTCAGTGATCAAAGGTGTTCTGATGGTCCTGGAATTGTGTTTAGGTTTCTTGTCCTATACCCAGATACACAGATAATGTAAATCCTGACGTTACAACTCAATGTGATTCGTGTTTGGGGTTTTGATTTCTCAGAGGCAGCCTGGTCTCTGGATATAAGGCAGTTGTCTGTCCTTTATCTTGAGGCAGTGGGCAGTGGTCTTTGTCCCTTTTTCATGGATAGGATGACTGTAAGATTTATGAAAAGGGCTCAGTTCCACCTCCCTCCTTCCCTCCACCTCAGTCCGGACAAAGCCCACATCTCTTCATGGGCGCTAGAATCTAATCTTGTCCCCAGATCCGCAAGGACATTGGTGTGGGTCTGAAACTCGCTTGGACACCAAGGAGTCGACTTATTTCTAAAGATCAAGCTTCAATTTTTCTTCATTTCCAGAGCCCATGTTTTTCTCCCTTGCTTCTTTCCTGCCAGGTGCAGCGTTGTGATTTTTCTTGAGCATTTCACATCTTTGTAGTGGAAAGGAACCCATAGGATCAGCCCAGTGTTTACCATTTTGCCAGAAATCAACACTCACATCCACTATTGAGCTAAATCTAGAAGTAATCAATTAAACTAAACTAAAACTAAATACAAACTGACATTGACTGTAAAGGACCAGAAACTGAAAGGTTCTTAGAGATCACTTCATCCAACCGTAGCATTTTATTGAAGGGAATTGAGGCTCAGAACTGATGAAACCACTTGCCCACAGACACACGGCCAGTGAGTGAAAAAGCTGAGGATAGAAGTCAAAGTGGCCACTTTTTTCTCACCACATCACAGGGAGGAACGCCGTCATCTCGCAGCCAGAGCTTGTCTGCTTGCAAGATGCCCCACGCTGATGACTGCTGTGCCTTAAATCACGGGGAGGTGTCTGGGGAAGGACGCAGAGACAACCAGTGTTGGTTTTGTCTTGTTTTTGACTCTTCTGGGCTATAGCATCAGAGTACTCATAGCATCACCTAAGTGGTTTATTCCTCTGCCATTTTTTTTTTAAAGAAAAATATCTTTTTTCTTTTCTCCTTTCTTCATTTCCCCTTTTAAGACCCAGTTCAGGTTCCATCATCTCCGAGAAACCTTCCCTGAAGTCCGCAGCCCATCGAGGGTTTTTTCCTTCCTCTAACTCCTTTTGAAATTGTCATTTGAACCACATAATTGGCAGCAGATTATGAATCTGTCTGACCCTGTTTAATTATTGAATGTGGATGTGCTTTGTCTCCTCAACTGAATGGTAAGTGCTGGTTTGCAGAAACCACGCTTGTGCATCTTTACCATTTCCCAAAGTGTTTTTCGTGATTAATTGATGAGGAAACAACTTAGAGGAAATATGTTCCCTGAGATAGAGCCTGGGTTTGGTGTCAGGAAGCCTGGATTCTGCCCTGCTCTTGGCATCAGCCCCCTGGTCTTTTAGAGCAAACCGTCTTAACTTGTATGGGCGGGCCACTGTATTCGGACAGTGCACTCATAGACAGAGTGGCCATCTAATTTATCATTCAGATGGGGGCGGTTATGAGAGAGAAGGGGGAAGTTCTGTTAATAATTCTGCAGGGATCACAGATGGCAACTGGGAGTCTTCCTTACAAGCAGGGACATGTGGTCACCTTATGTCATAGATCACCTTGAGCACTTCAGAAAACTTTGCTCAGCTGCTACCAAAATACCAGTCTTCAAATTAAAAAAATGATTATCCCTTACAAGAGCTTTCATCCACCAGCACAACTTCACAGGTGAGAGAATGTTTGGTTTTCCCAGACGTTCATGTTTTCTCAGCTCCTTTCCTGGCCTTAAGTGCTTGTTGTAATTGAACTTAAAGAAAGTGATGAGTTTGAGGATTATTACCACTAAGGGACAAATGCCTTTATTTTCCATATCAACCCACTTTCTATCCTGCAAGAAAAGAACAGCCCCAATTTTCAGAGTTCTGAGCCTTTATTTCTTGGGTGCTTTTGAAACCTATGCTCTTACCTCTAGTATATCCAGTGATGGAGGGAAGGTCTGTGAATGCCAGTTGATCTGCACAACTGAATGTGTCTTCATATGGTGGTATGTTGCTATTGTTTAGTTGCTAAATCGTGTGTGATTTTTTTGTGACCGCATGAACTAGGGCCTGCCAGGCTCCTCTGTCCATGGGATTTCCCAGACGAAAATACTGGAATGGATTGCCATTTCCTTCTCCAGGAGATCTTCCTGATCCAAGGGTGGAACCCACGTCTCCTGCATTAGCAGGCGAATTCTTTACCGTGAGACCCCAGGGAAGCCCAATATAATGGTGTATTTGGTGGTTTAGCATAGGAGGTGAGGTGTGTGCATGCTTGCTGAGTTGCTTCAGTCATGTCTGACTCTTTGCAACCCGATGAGCTGCAGCCCTCCAGGCTCCTCTGTCCATGGGATTCTCCAGGCAAGAGTGCTGGAGTGGGTTGCTATGCTCTCTCCTCCAGCGGATCTTTCCGACCCAGGGTCGAACCCGTGTCTCCTGTATTGTAGCCCGATTCTTTACTGTTGAGCCACCGGGGAAGCCCAGTAGGTGAGGTAGGTCTTTAAAAAGACACCTTGTACGCTCCAAGGCTCACTAGCTGGCTTGCTTCTACGTCTCCTGCCAGAGTACTCTGTAGGAACACATACAGTAGGTAAAGTCGTACGGGAAAACCCAATGAACTTTTTGGCCAACCCAGTGTGTCCCACGTGTTTGTTAGCTTGAAATTCCTAGGAACGCGTGGAAGACGATGATGGCCAGTAAACTCACTTCCCAGTGCTGGTACCTCCACCTCTGCTGGTGCCAAAGGAGTCCTCCCGTGGTTGGCCACGGTGTTGGAATGGAAAGACAAACAGATACAATCTCTTCCCTCCAGGATTTTATGATCTAGAAGCAGCCTTGGAGTCATAAACAACTATATCTAAGAAAGTTCAGGAGGAAGAACAATCAGTTTGGATCTGGGGGAGTTGGCTGGCATGTTAGCTAGGTTTGAAAAGTAGGACTTTAGGACAAAGTTGGGTGAAGGCCATTTCACACAGTGGAAACGGCACAAACAGCGACTCGTAGGAGTCTGGTTGCTTGGCATCTGTAATAATTGGGATATTCTTTAATGCAAATGAGGGAAGTTGGGTTGTGTTATGTAGACGGGAATCACATAAAATTTTGGATTCGTGCTGTGACATCAAGCAACTCATGCTTGGGGATAATAACCCGGTTGCAGGGAGGCCAGTAATGAAGAGACTTTGGTGTTTAGGAGAGATATCAAGGCAGGGGAATTAAAAAGGAGGAGCCAGATAGGCAATAGCGAGTGGGCAGTTAGTTGCATGTCAGGTTGAGCAGGAGAGAAGAACCAAACACGACCACGGACGAGAAAGCTGGAGAGGAACAGAGCTGGGCTGGGAGCAAGTCCGTGACTTCTCACGAGGTCTGAGAGGGGGTTATGTGAATGGAATATGAAGAAACCTTGAATGGGGCTTTGCATGGAGTTGATGTTGGATAAACCCTGGATTGAAAGAAGGAGGGGATGACGGAGAGGAAGGAAGGGAATTCCTTCTCACTCTGCTCTGTGGGATTTTCAGGGTTTTAGGAGATCCAGTGGGAATTATGCCCTGGGGCTCATCCCATCAAGAAGGTTGCCAATACTTGAATGTTTTTTGCTTTTTAATATTTATGTGTGTGTGCACTTGGCTGTGCCCGGTCTTACTTGCCGCGTGTGGGATCTTTCCTTGTGGCACGGGAACTCTTCGTTGCAGCATATGGGATCTAGTTCCCAACCAGGGATGGACTGGGCCCCTGCATTGGGAGTGTGGAGTCTTAGCCACTGGACCCCTAGAGAAGTCCCAATACTTTCATCGTAACTGAGTGTAGAAACCTGGAGAGGGCTCAGATCAAATGCAAGACCCGAATTGGCTGGTGTCAGACGGAGGAGAGGTGGGCTTTTAGCCAGCCGGAGGGAGAGAGGGCTGTAGGTGATAAAGAACCACACTGAGACCCAGGGGGCAGCTGCCTGGAAGGCAGGGAGGTGGAAGGGAACGCATCACCCGTAGGAGGAGTAGAAGGGATGCGCTTTACCATCAGA
Source organism: Cervus canadensis (assembly GCF_019320065.1). NCBI lineage: Eukaryota > Metazoa > Chordata > Mammalia > Artiodactyla > Cervidae > Cervus > Cervus canadensis. Next base: position 16,588,701 of record NC_057408.1, on the reverse strand, counting down.
GGAATGTCATGGGTGAGCCGTGGGGCTCTTCTGAGGCTAGGATGTTGCTTACCTTCTGGAGAGCTTACCCTGGAAGTCTGCTGGGAGAACCCGGTTCCCTGTGACAACCAGTCCGATTCCTGCCTGGTTTTCTTCTGGGCGTTTGGAGTATCAGCAGGGCAGTCTCTGTGTGTGATTAGAAACCAAGTCACAGTGACTTTTCCTCTTGAGCCATCTCAGGCCAGCTCTCCACAAATCCTTTTATTGGACGCACTGACCAGTGCTTTGTCTCACAAAATGCCTTTTGGTTCCTTTGCCTCGGTCTTTGATTATTGGGTAAACATTTTAGTTTCGTGATTACATGGTGTTTAGATGGCAATGCATGAATTCGCATCACTAAAATTGTTTGCTTTCAGTTATATTACATCTGCTCCAGGAATGCCAGAAAGCATAAACATGGCTTATTTAGTAAACTACCTCCTTTGGAACATCTGAGAGAGACAACACGTCACGTCTGGCAGTTGGCATGGCGTCTCCTCTTGCACCAGAGGGTTTTGAAGCTGGAAGTTCTTTGGAAGCCGTGTGCCGTCACCTTCTCGACCGTGGTGCCGCCCATCCTCTTCCTGGACACTTCAAACGAAAGGGGGTTCTTAGAATGTGCCAGCTTTTAGAAACAGGCAAACCACAACTGGATAGAAAACTTAAAATTTATTTCTCTTAACATCGATCAGAAACTTTAAGTTGGCTACAGCCTAAAATGAATGCAAGCCAGAAGTTCCCTGGGAATAATAATATTTTTATTTGATCTACAAAATCCCAGGGTTTCTTGGATGCAGTGCTTGTCAATGACTTGTCTTTTCTAGGGGTGGAGGAAAGCTTTTTATATCCTCTTATCAACAAAATTTATCTTCTATGCTTTCTAGCACTTTGGTCTTTACCTTGGGTATTGTATTTTTCCTTGATATGGCTTCCAAGATGTGGCTGCATTTAGGGACGTGATATCGTTAAATGGACTGGTCTCTACAACAATTACGGTTCTTTCTAATTTTGGATTAAATCAACCGACTGACATTGGCTGTGTTTTTGTGGGCATCCATATAAACCTAACAAAGGGCTACTGAGAACTTAGCAGCTTTCCTGGTGGCTCCACGGTAAAGAATCCACCTGCCAATGCAGGAGATACCAGTTTAATCCCTGAGTCAGGAAAATGCCCTGGAGAAGGAAGTGGCAACCCACTGCAATATTCTTGCCCAGAAAATTCCATAGATAGAGGAGTCTAGTAGTCTATAGTCCTTGGGGGTTGGCGAAGTGTTGGACATGACTTAGCAACTGAACAACAACAGTTGAAACTAAGCAATTCTTCTTCATCACTGTTTCGCTTATTCATCTTTTTTATTTAGAAAACCTTCAAGGCCCACTGTGTTCCTTTCCATTTCCACCACTTCTTAATTGGGGGCCATTATCAACTCTCACTGATACTACTCCTTCATAAATGGCTTTTTAAAATAATTGCGTTTATTTTTGGCTGCGCTGGGTCATCATTGCTCTGTGAGGGCCTTCTCCAGTTGTGGTGAGCCGGGGCCACCCTTTGCGGTGTGGGCTTCTCATGGGAGCACAAGCTCCAGGCGTGGGCCTCCGTGGTTGTGGTGCACAGGCTGAGTTGTTCCCGGACGTGTAGAATCTTCCTGGACCAGGGATCAAACCCCTGTCCCCTGCATTGGCAGGCAGATTCTCCACCAGGAAAGTCCCATAACTGACTTTTAATCTCTGTTTTGGGGGTCGCTGCATAATATCCTAAAATGTCACTTTGATCACTACCCCAGCCCACTTAAAAAGGTTCATGGCATAATTTTTTAAATAATATATATATTTGGTTCTGAGTGCAAAAGCAAGATATGGTTTTTGCAGAAAATCTGGAAAATAGAGAAGAGCCACAGGAAGGAAAAAAGGCACTTATAATCTACTACCAAAACAACAGTCTGTGGTTACTATGTTGATCCACAGCTTAGAAGTTGTCTTTCCTAGCACAGAGACCCTTCCCAGTCTGACCCCAGCCCTGACGTCGCAACCTTCTCTCTCCAGGTGCTTCCTTTCTGGGACCTGTACTGCTGTGTATGGACTTTTCCTATCTACCTCTCAATGCTGCTTTTCTAATTCTGTAAACAATCCAAGAGGTTGTATGCTTTAAAATATATATATAAGGAGCAAAGTAAAAAATTATATTTAAAAACATCTCAACACCCTGAAATAAAAGCCATTGCCATTTTGTGGACTCTCTCATCATTTTCTGTTTATAGATGTGTGCCTGAGCACACACGATTTCCTATAAATGAGTTCGTGGCATCCATGTGGTTTTTATGGTTTCTCTCTTCTTTCATTTTCACTTGTTTCTCTCCCCCACTCCCTCCCTCCCTCCACCCTGACCCCGCTCCCCCACGTTGCCAGTGTTCTCAGCCTGGGTGTTATGCTTCTGTGCTTCACTCCTCTTTAACACGTAGAATTATATTAAACATCTGGCTGTAACACAAACGTGATTTCTGTCATTGCTTCATAAAAATCAGATTAAATCATATGTTCCTCTCTGCATCTTGTTTTTTTGTTTCTCACTTTACAGTGATACATTGTTGAAATTCTTCCATTCTTTTTCATGACTGCATACTATTCCTTGGCTGACCACAGTATAACCTATTGAATGATTCTGTTCCAAACAGTGCTGTCATCATAGGGACATGTGATGGCTTAATCAGTGATGGTATTTTTGATTTTGGATAGATATTTCCAGATTGCTTTCTAAATGATATAGCACTGTCTGTTTTCACCAGCAGAGTATGAAGTAACTCTTTTGTGTGTCCTTGCCTGTGGCTGTGACATTGTCAACCCTGAGAAGCAGTGCTGCTAAACTGCAGGGAAGGGTAAGGAGACGGGGGTCCCTTTGAAGTCCCAAACTTCAAGACTAACATGGAGCCGTAACAAGAACATCACAGTAACATATGTAAGAGAATTCATTAAAAAGAGATTGTGGTTTTCTTGAATTGGGTTCTGGTGAAGAAATATTTGTAAAAATGAATCTTATAGCTTAAGGTGTTATTTTATGCTTAGGATCTTTTTTTTTTTTTTTTGGCTTTAAACAACATAACTTTATTGCCTTACATTCTAGAAGTCAGATATACAATTGCAGATCTCACTGGGTTCAAATGAAGAAGTAAGGAGGGCTGAGGAGAATGCACTTCTTCGCTTTGTCCAGCCTCTAAAGAGTCCTTGTGCTTTTCCCCCATCTTCAAAGTCGTATGCTTAGGATTTTTTTTTTTTAAGCAGACAACATTTGGTTAGCAGGGCAGCTAGAAATTTCCCTCCTGGCTTTAGTTTTTTTCTTTACAATTTTTGGCAGAACTCAAAAGGTGAAGTGTATTACACACTATTTCTAAACCACTGCGTTCAAAATACACATGTGGATGAACGGCAACATGAGATCTGTAAGAGTCCCCGTGACACAGTTTACACTTCCAGTGCTTTGAAAACTGTCCACGTGGTGTTGGAAGTCTGCAGGCAGGAGGGTGGGCTGGATCCCGCAGCCCGCTTCCCGAGCCGGGCTGTGGCTGTGCCTCCCCGCCTCCGAGATGGGAGCCGGCTCCCTTCCCGTCCCTCCTCGCTGCCTGTCTCCCTGACGCCTGGGCGCCCTGGCGCAGTCCCTCTGGCCTGGAGGCCGGGCTCTCTCTGCGCCCTGCCGCTGCCCTTGCTTCCCTCCTCCTCCCCCGTCCCTCTGCCTTCCAGCTCGCCCGCGCTCTTGCCTTCCCGCAGAGAGATGCGCGTTTGCTGGCCGCCTGCCTCCCATGTCCCTTCGGAAGCAGCCTCACGGTCCTTGACCTGTCTCAGCGGTTTTCATCCCTGATTTCTCTGCTGATGGCTCTCCACCTGACGGAAAGCTTTCCCCCAGCCCCCCACCCTTTCATTTTTAAGTCTGAACTCATTTTGGGTCCTTGAGTCCCTGAGGGCCTGAAGCTTCCTTGTCCTCTGAGGTAGAAATAGATTCTGTCTCTGAGAGAACTCTGACCAGCCCGTTCTGTGCGAAAGACTGTCACCCCTTGGTGTCCCACCGGGAAAACCACCTCTGGATTATTATGGGTTATTAGAATTGCATGGAGAACAAACGAGGTCATCTAGAAGGCAGTTCTGCCATTTTTCAGTGTAGTTTCAATGTCCAGGAGAGTCATGAGCAGGATTCTGGTTCTAATGCCTTAATTCTGTATTTACTCACCTTTGTGGATTAGACAGAGCCTAAATTTTATTTTGAGAGAGAGAGAGAGTGTGTGAGTGTGTGTGTGTGTGTATGTGAGTGTGTGTGTGTGGTTTTATACGTACAACTTGACTGAACACAGTAGCTCTGTGGTTTATCTTTTACTGAGAACTGCTTTTTTTTTCCCCTTTTCTAAGAAAATGTTAGTTTCCTAAACTGAAGTCTTTCTTGCGAGTTTATTAGCAGTGAGGGCTGTTGTGTGAGGGCCTGCTGGTGATACTAAGATCAAACAATCACCCAGTTCAGGTGACTTTGACACAAATCATATTGACTGAAATAGTACTGAGCATGTGATGCTGGCGTGTGACATTTGAATATTTGCCAAGAAAAGCACCCGAGTCACTATAACCAGCTGCAAGAGTAACAGATCTGCCTGCTTTACCGTTTTTACATGTATTTTTATGTGAGAATCTGAAAGCAACCTTCATAGTTTGGGGAGGGAAAGTAATGTATACGGTCAGCATGAATCTGTTTACCTGCTTTTCCCTTTCGCTGTGTGCAGGAATTCAGGTCACTTAGGCCTGGTCAGGAGCAGTGTGTAAACTATGGGACTGGGATGTTAACAAGCTTGAGTTTCCCATATGTTCTCTCTCTCCCTCCCGCCGCTCCATCCATCGTGTAGGGACAGTGATCTACACTTGGTCAGGCTTGGAGTTTAGGCCTCAGACACCTGGGTCCCGGTGGTGTCTTGTGGCTCCTTGTTACTATGAGACTCACTCTCTGGCCTTGGTTTTCTGATCTCTAAAATGGGACCCCCTAAATCCTGTGCCCACTGAAAACATCATGCCTTCCTTCCCTTTCCTCCTTTCCTTTGGGCAAGCTCATAATCTTCAAAACTATTACATTCAATTACAATCATAGTCGTTAAAATCCGCCCCACCCCCAGAGTAAACTGGTTAGGTTTCTGATAAAAACCTGGGTAGGGACAGGAGAATTGCGGGTGGTCTGTCCCCTGGTCTTCACAATGTAAGCGCGTCCCTCTGGTACCTCTCTAAGTGCCTCTGTGTCGTGTGCCTCTGTTCTGTTGGTGGGTGTGTCATTAGCCAGGGAGAGGCAGAGATTGTAGGCAAGTCAGAGTAACACCACGTGTCACGATATTTTACATTCAGGAGAAAAAGACTCTGCCTGTCAGCACCATCGTTCTCGTCCATTACTGATTTCACTGCACAAGGTAAAAACCAAAATCAGGCCACACTCCCTAAGATGTAGATCATAAGGGATGGCCAAAGCGCAGTGTTCCACCAGAAAGAGTATTAGTGAAGAATTAAGGTGACTTTACCTTGCCAACAAAGGTCCGTCTAGCCAAGGCTATGGTATTTCCAGCGGTCATGTATGGATGTGAGAGTTGGACTGTGAAGAAAGCTGAGCACCGAAAAATGGATGTTTTTGAACTGTGGTGTTGGAGAAGACTCTTGAGAGTCCCTTGGACTGCAAGGAGATCCAACCAGTCCATCCTAAAGGAGATCAGTCCTGGGTGTTCATTGGAAGGACTGATGCTGAAGCTGAAACTCCAAATACTTTGGCCACCTGATGCAAAGAGCTGACTCATTGGAAAAGACCCTGATGCCGGGAGGGATTGGGGGCAGGAGGAGAAGGGGACGACAGAGGATGAAATGGCTGGATGGCATCACTGACTCGATGGACATGGGTTTGGGTGGACTCCGGGAGTTGGTGATAGACAGGGAGGCCTGGCGAACTGCGATTCATGGGGTCGCAAAGAGTCGGACACGACTGAGTGACTGAACTGAACTGAACTGAACTGAAGGTGACCACTTAAAATATACAGTCAGCTTAAAACTGGAAGTAAAGAATGCCAGGTGGCACAGTGGTAAAGAATCTGCCTGCCAGTGCAGGAGACACAGGTTCCATCCCTGAGCCGCGAAGATCCCCCGGAGGAAGAAATGGCAACCCATTCCACTCTTCTCGCCTGGAGAATCCCATGGAGAGAGGAGCCTGGAGGGCAACAGTCCATGGGGTTGCAAAGAGTCGGACACAACTGAGTGGCTGAGCAGGCGTGCACCCAGAGGATACCACCTGCGGAGACCTCCGTGGGCGCAGAAGACCAGAGCTGAAGCTCTGGGGGGCCAAACAGGATGGGCACTCTCGAGAGGCGGTTTTCTGGACAGAGAAGCGTCTGAGCCTAGCACTTGATGTTTGGGGCGAGCTGAAGAGAAGTAAAGAGAAGAACTGGGTCAGAGAACAGTGAGACTGCGAGTGAGGACAGAGCGTGTGGGCTACAGGCAGTGACAGGCAGGGCCCGGCCTTCAAAGTCGGGCTCAGCGAGAAGCCACCGGATTTATTCCACGGAGCCCTGCAGAAATGAATGGCAAGAAACGAGAACCCGCCACCCGCTCTGAATGGCAGGGGGAAAAATGAACTGAGGGAAGCAGAAGGCTTAAGGGCTAGATAAGCTCGTTTTGAGACATATGACTGAACTGAAACCCAGATAAAATATTATCTGCGAATCCAGTATCTTGCATTAGTTAGAAGTTCGGTTTCTTTGTGTCTCATTCACAAAAGAGCAGTATGCATTTAAGGGAACACGTTTGTGGGTGCAGACTGCCGGCTGCAGACGCCTCGCTGATGAGAATGTTACCAGCTAAGCAAGTTTTAACCAAACACACTGGGAAAGCATAACATGGGAATGAAATTTGAAGCCAACGATAAGATAATACAGATGCAATGCTAATTTTGCATTCACTATTTTGGAAAGAATAAAAGACTGTTCTCTCTGGGGCCTGAGTCCACATTGAGCCCCTTCCTCACCACCAAGGTTATTACCAGGGAGTCATAACCCCGGGGCCTCCGTGAAGCACCTCCTGTAGATTCACTTCTGTCCTCCGTTCAGTAGTTCAGGCCCTTCCAGGGCTCCCCAGACTTTCAGAACCTTCCCTACCTCCCCTTCACTGTCCGCAAGTGTACTTAGGATGTCCAAATCCTGGGGAAAATGGTCTTTAATTCTGCTGCTCATTTTGGGCTACCGTCGTATCTTCTCCCCACGGTTTTTAAGCAGATGATCTGCCTCGAACTCCACCGCCTCAGTCCCTGCTCCGCATCCCCACCCCCACCCCAACCGCTCCAGTGGGTCTTCTGTTTCCATCATTCTCATGAAACAGCTGTCTTACTTACTCACCAGTTTCTGAGGACATCCAGAGCCACGCTGGCTTACTCTGCTGGAGCAGTTGGAACCCCAGGAAACATCTTTCCTGAAACACTAGACCTTCTTGCGTCTATGGCACAAGCCGGCTCCGTAGCTCCCCTCTCCCCTCCCTCCGGGTAAATCCAGACAGCACAGGCCTTCCAGTCTGCCTCTCCAGTCACATCTCCGCCCCCTGAAGGTTCCCGCCTGTGTGCACACGGTTCCGAACCACCGGGCTCTGGCCTTCAGTCCTGTCTCCATCCCACAGTCACCGCTCTCTGCCGGTCACACGCCCTGGGGGCTCCCCACCATCTCCTCCTGAGTCTCCTCCTCTGCCAGACACCCCCTTGCCCTGATGCGCCAGCCCCTGGCCCCGCGTCCCACACCCCACCTTCCCGCCGTCCTCCACACCCCACCCTTGCACCTCATTTCCTCCGCTTCCACCTCTGTCCTCACCGTGTTTCCAGATGTGACATCCGTGGGCAGGCTCCTGAAGGCTTACTTGATCTGTGTAAGCAGAACAGGTCTGGGTCATAAGTCAGCTCTAGTGAACAGAAGTCAGACTTGAATCATAAAAACGGAGAGTCATGGACCCTAAATCAGTTCTCAAACTTGGGCCAATTTATAGACCCAGGGCCCCTTGAATGAAGGGGAGGCTGGTTCCCCTTGAGGAAGGATCCTGCTGTACTCCCCCAAATTTATATTCTTAACCTTCCTCCCAGCCTTGCCCAAAGGGACCTGCTGCCTTTTACCTAGACCTTTGAGGACTGCGGGACGTGGGATCTGAACGGACACTGATTCCAGGAGACCCAGTGCCTCCAGACTGCGGCGGCCAATGAGACCGGGGGCTTGGGGTTGGGGGTCCCTGTGGTGTCAGCTCACTGTGTGCCCCTCCTTCTCCTGGCGCTGCCAGGGCACCCCGCGACCTTTCCACTCCTGGCTCCGACCTTCTCCGGGGCCGGCTCCCCAAGAGAGGCCAGCCTCCCCAGCTGGACGGCCGTGCTCTATAGCAGAATCCCCCCTCTCCAGCCTTTGTGGCTGCAAGCCCTCTGCCCAGAGCCCTCCGCTGAGCCCCCCTCACGCCGCCGCCCCCCCCCCCACCCCACGCGCTCCCTCCTCCTCCCCTTGCGCTTACACTGGTCTCTGCACCTGGAATTCTTTTCCGCTTCTGTGTCTGGATTTGTGTGGTGCCTGTTTTTAGCACAAATACATCACGTCCCCCTTGTAAAACCTTTTTTTCTCCACTTTAGCTCCTAACAGCCAGGGAAATGAGCTAAAGAGTGTGGATGGATTAATTCACCAGTGCCGGGGACAGGAGGGGTCCTTCTACAAGTGGGTCGTTAACAGTCTTCATAAACAAAAGATTGCCTTGTTTATACCTGTTCTTCAGAGTCAGCATTTCTTAAATCTGCTCAAGGTGGAAGGGAGTGCTTTGTGTTTAAAAGAAAATCATATGGGCAGCACGGAAATAAGAAATGTTCACTTTGCTTCATGCGAGAGTCTAGGCCACGACAGGTGGCCTCTCCACTGGTACAAATAAAGCAGAATCTGCCGGTTGAAACCTATCACAGAGCAGGCGGGCGAACGGCCAGGTGGCGCGCCCCAGACCAGATGGGGATATTTACTTAGACCTTCCGTGCTTCTTGTTAAGAGTCCCTTTAATCAGGTACCTTCCTTTGGATGTGAAATCAACTGCCGGGGTCTTTGAATGTTGGTCTTTTTTTTTTTTTTTAAAGAAATAAAGGTAATTCTCATTCCAGTTTTTCCTCTCTCCAAAGTTGAGATTAAACAGTGTTGGTGGAGTCCATGCAAGCCGGAACATCCCGCTTCCTTTCAGACTTCCATTTGAAGTTCCCAGATCTCATAGTCAAATTGAAGCAGCGCAGATAGTAAATTGAAAACATTATAAATCCCAGGGATATTTTTTTCATGCCAACTAAAGCAGTGCCACCCTGGGGGCCTGTGCAGATTCTGTGGTCCTCTTGGCAGTGGGCTTGCCCACCCAGCCGCTGTTGGGGCCCAGGCAGCCTGGACTCTTGGCTGGTGCTGGGTCTGCAGGAAATCACGTAACGTTCCACGCTGCGTTCGTCCTTGACTGTCTTTGAGTTCTTCTCCTTTGACGGGTCTGGGCTCTGTTGCTGGCTTTCTTCTCACTTCTCTGACGACTGCGTTACCCTCCCCTCTCCGAACAGTTACAACCTGTTCATGGAGCTCCTACTGGGCCAGGCCCGCGCTCACCTGCCGGGATCTCTACGAAGATGGACCAGCCCGCCCTGCCCCTGCCTCTGAGCCTGCCTCCTCCTCCTCCTCTGTGTCTCTGCTCCTCCACAAAGGCTTTTATTTGCATGACTTCCATCATGAAGCTACATTCCCAGTTCTTTGCCCATCTGAAGTTGAGTATTAAATTTCCTCGTTTTCCCCCAAATTCAGGGTGTCCTCAGGACAGCCAGCTCCCTTCTGCCTCTGTGAGGGGTGGTACAAGTTTCCTTCTTTCGAGACCTGAAGTCTGGAAAGCATCCTGTGTTGTGCGTTTCTCCTCTGTGCCCAGGAATCAGCCTTCAGCCTTCCTCTGAGGATCTTGCTGATTCTCTTCTTTGTCGTTTCCACTGCCTTTGTTCTCCCTGGGCTGACGGCCGCACGGCCAAGCCCACCTCCCTGTGTAAATGCCATCTCACCCGTGTCCCTCTTAAGCGGCAGAGGTGATGTCTTACCCTTGACAGCGTCTAACTCACCTCCTCGCACACAGCTGGTGCATAACCAGCGCTTGCTGCTCTCTTGGCAGAAACATAGCGGCATGTTAGCTTGTCCACCTCACTTTCTGGCTTTCTTTACCTCGCAGAACCTCTGAAGATGATTCTCCGCGGTGACAAAGTCCCCGGTGTCATAGCTGTGGGAAAAGTGCAGCGTTGCTGAGAACAGTGAAACGAATCCACAAATTAGGACATGAAATCAGGGAGGGAAGTCCAGGAATTAGAATGACTTGATGTGGGAGACGCAGAGATGGTGAGAACTGACAGGAGGGAGATGTTGGCGCCTTGGCTCTCGTGAGACGATGGTGTACACAGCGGTGATGTAATGGTGTACACACCAATGATGTCAACACTGGTGATGTGTGCCCTGCAGCCCAGGTGGTCTGCCTTCTATTGCTTTAATCTTGGCTTCTGCTGGTGGAGCGCATGCACCAAGGCCACGGCAGTGTGCTGTCGGAGGGTGCGGTCCAGGAGGCCCCAGGGGCTGGGATGGCCGTGGCCGAGCACATCTGGAGAGGAGGATGTGAACACAGGGATGAGGGTGACTCAGACCTCCTCCTTGAAGAGGTGACGCTTTCATAGGGTCAGACCCGGAGACAGCGAACCCATGTCAGAAGGGGCAGGGGGGAGGACCAGGAGGAGAGTTACAGGTTCCAAGTAAGGGATGCTCTCCAGTGAGAACTGTCAAACCCCGAAACGGGTTACGCAGAAAGCTGTGGCCTTCTCTTTCCTGGAAACGCTAGGCTGGAACAGACAAACTCTTCACAGTGGCCTGAGCGCCGGCCTCTCTGGAGGCCGGGGGTGGGCCCGGCCTCCCATCCCCACGGTTGGCTTGTCTGGACCTGGCTTTGCAGGGTTAGTCCACTGCAGGCTGCTGCTTACTCAACCACAGAAGTGAAATTTGTTACTGATGAGAAATAATAAAAGATCTTTCTTTTTCTAGACTTCCTCTATGGGTGTTGTTGTTTTCTTTCTAAATGGGGGAGTTTGTTTTGCTTTTTCTCCTTTCATGACATTCAAATTTAGCTTGTAGGTATACCCTGCCCAGTGGTTCAGGGTAAGCTGATGAGAGAAGCCAGCCCAAAATACGACGGGTGCTCACCATTTTCTTCGAAGCTGGTGTGTGGAGCTTGTGTGCAGGTGGGAAAGCTAGGCTGCTGAAGATCTTCGAGGATGTATCAGCGCTAACAGGGGAGACCTTTGGGGATGTCAGAATGTTGTCTGTTTCTTTGACTCAACAACTGTTTATGAAGAACATGCTCTGTGCCCTGCATGGTTCTTGCCAGTTTCAGAAGAAACAGAAATGCATGAGACACGGCCCCTCCTTTGAAGTCATTTACAATAGAGCAGGGAAGATAAACTGTGTTTACAAATCCACCTTATGTATTACAGAGAGAGGGTTATTCTGGTTCAAAGGAACACTTGAGACAGATGACATCACGGTAGAATTATAATAATTTGAAAGTCTACTTTTTCGATCTTTGTCATTTCTACCTTGGATTAGTCTGATATTTTACTTTAAAACTACAATTTCTGAATAGGTATGAGGTTCACATGGTTCTCATACGGAAACAATTTAGAAACATTTTTATTGATGAGTTTCACTCTTGCCTTGTCCCCATCTTCCCAGTTCACTACCCCCTGACTCCCTGGACACAGGCGACTATGTATGTTAATTTCTTGAGTATATATACAGTGTCTTTTCATGCAAAATAAGTGTATATATGCATATATTTAAATCTTCCTTTTTCTAACATAAAAGGCAGCCTTGTTCTCTAGTTGGCCTGTGAATTTATCAGTATGTCTTGGAGTCTTAGCATGTCAGTGCATCCTTTTCCTTTCTTCATGGGTAAGCTGCTACCTTTACAGTCTTTCATTGTTTGGCAGAATATTATGGTAGATCCAATATCTATCTCTGGGTAACAAACTGCTCCATAACTTAGTGGCTTAAACTAAAACAACGGTTTTATTTATTCACAGTTCTTTGGTGGACTGTTTGGACTGGGGTCCGCTGGGTGGTTTTTCTTTTGTGGATTTGCTGGTATGAATGGGGACATCTAGCGGCCTGACTGGGCCTCGATGGCCCAGCATAGCTTCACTCATGTGTTGGTGGGAGAACCCACCGCCGGCTGGCTCCTGGTGTCCAGGAGACTAGCACAGGCTTCTTCCCGTGGTGACCGGGTTCCAAATGCAGAGAGGGACTGTGCCCCGATATAAAAGGCTTAATGAGGCTCTGCTTACAGCGCGTTTGCTGATGTCCCATTACCCGAGCAGGTCACAGGGTCCAGCCCAGCGTCAGAGTGAAGAGTCTACCCGGGGAAGGCTTCGCTGGCAGTCACTACGTAGCTGTCATCTCCACATTTTGTTAACCACCCCTACTGGTGGGCACCTGGTTATTTCCAATCACTTGGTCTTACAGATAACGCTTTAATAGATAACCTTCGTCATCAATCAGTTAAAATGTGGGCAGGAGACATTACCAGAAGGGTTGCTGGGGCAAAGGGTAAATGCTTTTTGAATCATCATATCTATTCTATTCCTGTTATTTCTCAGGTTATTTTAAGCTTGTATTCTGTCACTCGTGTAGGAGCTTTGAAAATGTGAAGAGTTCGGACAGGAAATATGTATAAACTGAATTAATTAAAAACTCCTTCTTTAAAGGATGAAAGCTAGACTAGAAATCAAATAATTTTTAACAGGGTAACATGTATTTGAATAAATATGTTTATTAATATAATAATGCTTTATATTTGTATTGTGCTTACGGTATAGAAAGTTTGCTTGTGGTGTCTTAGTGCTCAGAATTCTATGAGTTTAAGGTATAATTGGCCTCATTTTATTTATATTTATGTATTGTTGTTCAGTCACTAAGTCCTATCTGATTCTTTGCAACCCCATGGACTATAGCACACCAGGCTTCCCTGTCCACCAACTCCTGGATCTTGCTCAAACTCATGTCCATCCTGTTGGTGATGCCATCCAACCATCTCATCCTCTGTCATCCCCTTCTCCTCCTGCCTTCAATCTTTCCCAGCCTTAGGGTCTTTTCCAGTGAGTCAGTTCTTCACATCAGGTGGCCAAAATACTGGAGCTTCAGCATCAGTCCTTCTGATGAATATTCAGGGTTGATTTCCTTTAGGATTGACTGTACATATAATTACTGATTATAGGTAAATACATATTATAGATATATATAATATGTACATAGGTATAATATACTTATAAATATTTTTTCTTGTTTTAAGACTTTGAGAATTACCTGACTTGCCCCAGTCGCAGATTACAGTCCGGCTGTGTTCCCAGCCCTGTGGCAAGGAACTTGGCTCTTCCCATGAGCTGCGTCTCTTTTTTTGTAGGGACTCGTGTGGTATCCTGTCTCGGGCTTCACTGGTGGCTCAGTGGTAAAGTACCCGCCTGCCAATGCAGGAGACACGAGTTCAGTCCTTGGGTTGGGAAGATCCGCTGGAGGAGGAGATGGCAACCCACTCCAGTATTCTTGCTGGGAAAATGCCTTGGACAGAGAAGCCTGGCGGGCAGCAATCCATGGGGTCACAGAGTCAGACACAACTGAGGGACGGAGCCCAGCACGACCCGGTGTCCTGTCTTGGCCTCAGATACATTCGTTTGCTACACTCGCTAACTGCCATCCGGATACATCACAATCACATGAGATGTCTTCTCAGGAGGCTTTTTTAAAAAAATCAGAAATAGGTCATTTCTAAGTTCTGAATACTTGAGAAACATCCCCCAATATTTCTCTTGTTTTGCACGTGACATCGTTGACAGCTGAATTTTCTGATCTGAGTCACTAGTAAATCTTGAAAGAGGAATTCTTTTTAAGCTCATGTGCTTGCTTTCAGCTTTCAGGAAAGAGAAGGGAGTTATTTTTAAATAAAACCTTGTCTTGGCCCTCCTGCAGCAGACGTGGAAAGTAGACTGTTGAGGTTTTTTTTTTTCATTCACACTCAGACGTTTTCATAGGGGCTCGGTCACGGAGAAGTGGGCCCCATGCTCAAACCACCCACTTCCCTGAAGCTTGATTGATGAGCAAAGCTGTTCTGCCTGAGGGCAGCCTGTTTGCAGGAGCCTGGATGATGACGGGTCCGACATGCACAGATTTTAAACCAGGTCTCTCATCCCAGGACTGCAGGCTGCAGGCCAGGATGTTTGTTCCTGAGGCAGGAGAGGGGGAATGGACGCACATCAGGAGCAGGGCAAGCCGCATGGACCAGGAGTCACCCCACATTCTAGAATCTCCCCAAGAATGTGGTGGTTCGGGCCAAAGCCATCCTTGTTGAGAGAACTCCTGCTGGTGCCCACGGCCACGAAACACGGGCCGGAACCATGACGTGCAGGTGAGTGGGGAGGCGCTCAGTCCAAGCCTCTGCAAGTAGCAGGGGGCCCTGTCGGACTGAGTCTCTACACATCAAAGAGCCGCGTACATTTAAAGGAAGATAGAAATTTGATGCCGAGTCTAAAGAACCTGTGATGGAAGTGTGGAAATAGAGCCAAGCAATGACACTGTGAACAGAGTGAGTCGGAACCGTGTCTTTGCACGTTTGCCTCTGCTGCATCCAGCCGTGTCCTACACAGTAGACTGACCAGAAGTGCAGAGTCCCCAGATGCTACGGTTCAGTGTAACCTTGGAAATCATCTCGCCCAGGCTCCCGTTTTGGGGAGAAGTAAACTGAGGCACGGGAAGCTTAGGAAAGAGGCCTGGGCTTGCCTGGTGGAGCCAGGTCTCCTAAATCTTAGCGCAGTTACTTGTCAGTGGATTGTGCCGCCCAGTGCTCTGTGAAAGTCATGGGAATGAATGAATAAATTAATTTCCTTTTTAAAGAAACTTATTTAAACGTTGGATAGAGGCTTTCCAGGTAGCTCAGGGGTAAAGAATCCCACCTGCCAAGCAGGAGACGTGGGTTTGATCCCTAGGAAGACCCTCTGGAGAAGGAAATGGCAATCCACCCCAGTTATTCTTGCCTGGGCAATCCCATGGACAGAGGAGCCTGGAGGGCTACAGTCCATGGAGTCGCGAAGAGTCAGACACGACTGAGCGACTGAGCACGCACGCAGGCATTTAAAAGTTATTTATGCAGGTCTTATCCCAGCTGGTACATCCTGCTGGTGGTGGTGGGAAAGGAGGATGTAAGGATGAATTGGTTAGTGTTTTTTGAAGGACCTTCAGGAATCTGGGTTTGTCTTAAATGTCAGTATTGGATGAAAAAACTGAACTTTTCTGATGATTTGTTATCAGCTCAAGGTGCAGATAGACTGGGAGTCGGGGGAAGTTCACCCAAGGCTGAGCTTGGTCTGTGTGCTCTGTGGTGAGCCGGATGTCCGTGTAGCAGGAGGAGCAGATGTCTGTAAGGAAGAGGCCCCAATCTTGCGCTTGATTCCTCTGCCGTGCAGGAGGCTCACTGCCCGCTTCACGCAGACGGTGCCTGACTTACTCCAAACGGGCTTAGGGCTCGGTGGATTCAGACATTCAGGCAAATGTCACCCTTTCTTTCAAACTTTGATTTTCTTTCCACCACATGGAATTTTCTGTCATCTCTGGCTCTTGACTGGCTGCTGGGACACAGGAGAAACTTTCTCCAGTGCACTCACAGAGGTGTCTTCCAGAGTCTGCTGTCGTGAATACATTCACCTGACAAAAGAGGGACCAGAGTCTCCCTCTCCTCTACGAGGGCGCAGGGGTAGTCGTTATTTCCCTTCGTGGATAGAAATCAGGTATTGTTCTGCCAGCACTGAACACGTTCTAGAAACCCATTTATCAATATCTACAACACTGCCTCATATTTGGTTTCCTGTGTCGTCAAGAAAAACCTGCAAATAACTAAAAGTAGGGATTCCAATGAAATGTGGGTTCTACTTCGCTAGGTTTGGTGTGGGAGGCTGTGTAACTCTAAGAATACCGGTAGTGGTATCTATCTACATTCTAAGAATTAGGGAGGTGAGGTTTGAATTAAATCACACTGTCATATCTGTGAGGCTTCCTGCAGAACGAAGGCAAAAATAAACCCAAACAAACAAAACAGGAACGTGTCTGAAAACAGTGAGCCGTGTGCCTTCTGAGCAGTGAAGACTTTGCAATGGGCCTGGAGAACTTCTTGCAGACCTGCTTTCTTGAAAGGTGCTTTTGCTGGGCGGGCGGGGGGAGATGTCGTTTGTTGTTACTGTTTTGCCTGTGGTTCTTACTACCGTATTTACCAGGGGTGTGGTTGCCAGTGTTGGGATTTTCTTGATAAAAAAGGGGAGGAGAGATAAAACGCTGCTGCCCACAGCCCGGGGCACGTGGGGCGAGTCCAGCTAGGCCGAGTGTGCGTGTGTGTGTGTCTGTGTGTCTCTCTGTATGTATGTCTGTATCTGTCTGCGTGTGTCTCTGTCTCAGAGTGTGTGTGTCTGGGCATCTCGGTGCATCTCTGTGTGTGTATGTGTGTGTTTGTGTGTCCGTGTGCCTGTGTGTGTGTCTGTGGTTGTGTCCATGTCTGTGTGTCCATGTGTGTCTGTGTGTTTGTGTCCGTGTATGTTTGTGTGTCTCTGTGTTTGCGTGTCCGTGTATGTTTGTGTGTCTCTGTGTGTTTGCGTGTCCGTGTATGTCCGTGTATGTTTGTGTGTCTCTGTGTTTGCGTGTCCATGTGTGTCCGTGTATATCTGTGTGTCTCTGCGTTTGCATGTCCGTGTGTGTCTGTGTATGTTTGTGTGTCTCTGTGTTTGCATGTCTGTGTGTGTCCATGTATGTGTGTGTGTCTCTGTGTTTACCTGTATGTCTGTGTGTTTCTGTGTTTCTGTCTGTGTGGGTCTGTGTCTCTATTGCTGTGTCTCTGTATGTGTCTGTGTGTCTCTGTGTTTGTGTGTCCGTGTGTGTCCGTGTATGTTTGTGTGTCTCTGTGTTTGCGTGTCCGTGTGTGTCCGTGTATGTTTGTGTGTCTCTGTGTTTACCTGGATGTCTGTGTGTGTTTGTGTTTCTGTCTGTATGTGTCTGTGTCTCTATCACTGTGTCTCTGTGTGTTTGCATGTCCGTGTGTCTGTCAGTGTGTGTCTGTTGGTGCGGATGCAGGAGACGGCCTTTCAGGCTGACCCTCCTTCCTTCAGCATCACAGCTCTCCTTTCCTCAACCTGAGCTGACTTTGTTGGGAGGGCAAACACAACAACTTTCTCACACAATGATGACCAAATAATCTGAAAAACTCAAATAAAATACACCTTATGACCCAGTATTAAAAAGCAGCCATCTTCCATGGAGAAAGGCCCATCCCAGGCTGGGGAGGGCAGGCCAGCTCAGCCTGAGTCCTCGCCGATCCCGTCTCTTTTCCACCCCCGCCCCCGCTCGCCAGCAAAAGCAGCGTCTCCTGGACGCCTCCCACCTCTCCGCCTCCCACCTCTCCTCCTGACTGTCATTGGAACCCCAGGTCGGTGGTGCTGCCCGGAGAAGGGCGCTGAGAGCCGGAACAGAGCTCGCCGCCCGCCTGCCTCCCCGGCCTCCAGGCAGGAGCTGCGGAAGGCCGCCCCTGTGGGGCCTGTGCCCGCCAGGCGCGCTCCTTCCCAGGCGGGAGCTCTGCAGGAGGGGCGGCCATGGTTCGGCTTCCAGACGTTACCTGCCCGGAATCAGGCAGGGCAGACCAGAAGGTGGGACCATAAGAGCCCCCAGGCCCTGAGTTCTTACCACGGAACAGTCACGGTGCTGGGCTTGCCTTGGTCTATCTGAGTCCGGAAGACCACAGGCTGGTACGAGCATTTTCAGACAAGGGACTTGAAGCTCCAAGACGGTGAGTGGCCTGTGGACAATGGCATGGCTCTGAAGGGCCAGCCTGGGGCTTGAGCTAAGGGTGAACTCTGAAGACAAAGCTCTTGGTCCCCGCAGCACCCTTGGAAGAAGCCAAGCCCTTAGGGAACATATTCAAGTCAATTTCAGCCCTTACGGTTTTGGTAGCCGTGTGTCACCAAGCCATATCTTTCTTTTTTAAAAACTTATTTTATTGAAATATAGTTGACTTAGCCATAACTTTCTTAAATGCTTCAGGGAAATGTTACTTTTCTCACTTGGTTTGACATCATCATCCTATTTTCTGTTCTAAGAAATCAAAACGTGGGAAGAAGATAGATTTGGAAAATTGTTTTTGGCCACTTCTTATGCTGAGGTACAGTCTGGGAGATGCAGGTTAGATGCTAAAACATTAGGATTTGTAAGATTGATTATCATATATATATTGACGACTGAGGGCAGGAGGAGAAGTGGGTGACAGAGGATGAGATGATTGGATGGCATCACCAAATCAATGGACATGAGTTAGAGCAAACTCTGGGAGATGGTGAAGGACAGGGAAGCCTGGTGTGCTGCGGTCCATGGGGTCACAAAGAGTCGGGCACGACTCAGCCACTGAACAACAGCCAACAGTGATTAAGAGGAAGATTTGGTGTGATATGGAATTAAGAAATCTGAGAACTATAGGAACTCCAAGCGGAGAAGACCAGCAGCTATAACGTTTCCAGGTGTTGGGAATTTCAGGTTCATCTCTACTCCAGCCTTGCGGAAAGACCTCCCCGCCCCCCGCCGTGATAAAGGCCACGTGATGCTTTCTTGCTGCCTGTGTTAGCTAAGCATCTTAACGGCATGAAATGCTCGCCTCTCATTAATTTTCCATAGGCTTACTTGACTTTGATCTTTTCATATCAAGGTCCAAAAAGACCACATAGAGGGAGAAACAGTCACATTATGTGTCTTCCTCCAATATGTATTGGAATACGTATTTCAGTCCCTAGTGATGCCTTTCTTTCGGGAAAAAGGTTTTAGGAGCTAAGTGACTCAGTTACACAACTAAACTTTCTCCCTCCTCCTGTATTAATTAATACTGACTCTTTTCTTGGCCAAAACTATTTAAAATCTGCACAAATGAACTTTTTCCATAACTGAAACTTTTTAAAGGATATATTTGAAATATCTTGAAGCCTAAGAGAATAGCTTCGAAACAAGTTATGCATTGATTTCCTCTTACCCTGAATTATTTCTCGCCTGATTTTCCTGGGGTTGTTCCTGAAACGTTCTTTGTGGTTCATTGAACACAAAAAACAAGCCTTGTACCAGGTCTGGTGGGGGTGGTTCTAGGGGTGTGGGAAACACTGCGTTTGTTTTCATGGAGCATAAGTTTTATGTAGGAAATAAACCACTTCAACAAATAGCCAAAAGGTAAAATAGAAAATTGTCAAGTGCTGTAATTTTCAAGCTGATTATTACATACCTAAAAGCTGGTTAAATTACAGTTTTATTGAATGCTAACGAATTATTACTCCCCTCCTGCGTAGAACTTTTTCAGCTCTTTACTTTCTCTGGCTTATAATTATGGTGACCACGTTTTCCATACCAAAAATTAAGACATGTGGTCTGACAAAGGATTCTTGTACCACTTCTAGGTGTGAGACCACCCATAGTTAGATTTTTCTTTTAAAGCAGGCTTTTTTAAGCTCCCTTTATAAAAATTTGAGATTTGTTAAATAGGTGTGTTTTTAGACTTTTCATTAAAAACCTACCATGCAAACAGTATTTTATTTTGTTTCTGAATCAACATGTTATATCCTAAAGCACAACTTTACAGCCTAAGGGTATGTGTTAGCCTATTTATAAAAGCATACTTCTGCTTAGAGTAATAATACCTGCCATTATCCAGGTGTAATAAAAATGGTCCCAAGGGTTCTGCTCTGGGTCTTTAATTTTTCTTTTGAAGATAAAGCTCTTTATTTCACTTTCAAGGTTCAATGTTTTTGAACCTTGCAAATGATTACCATTGAGGCATGCCAGATGTGAGCAATTGTGAGCAGTAATTCCTGAAAAGAGGGTGAAGCAGTGACTTTTCCTTCCTTATTTTCCTCCCCTATTATCATCTGTGGTTCCTATACATATGGTTTTTCACAACAGACCGGCTGGACTGCCATAATCCGGGCATAGACTTCTGAGCTTTCAGAGACAAAATAGGCCAGTGTTGACCATTTTAAAATTTATTATTTGTTCATTTTTGGCTGCGAGGGCTTTTCTCGAGTTGCAGCGAGCGGGGGCCGCTGTCTCGGGTCAGTGTTTGGCCCCTCACTGCCGTGACGTCTCCTGTTGGGCAGCAGGGGCTCTGGGGCGTCGGGCTTCCGCGGTCATGGCTCCCGCGGTCATGGCTCCCGGGGTGTGGAACGCAGGTTCAGTAGCTGTGGCCCACGGCTCGGTTGCTCCAGGGCATGTGGGATCTTCCTAGATTAGGGATCGAAGTCATGTCTCCCTCGTTGGCAGGCGGATTCTTAACCACTGGACCACCAGGGGAGTCCCTGATCCCATCATTTTAGAACCATGTATTTGACGCCTGGCCACCATACTATTATGGAAGAGTAAGTTGAAAAAAATTTAGGGTGTATTTTTGCCAGTGTACATAATAAAAAATATCTAATAACATATTTCACTGGACCCACTGGAAATGTTTGAAGTTTAGTTATTAAGTCCATGTTCTATTTATGTCAATATATTTAAGCTTCTGAATGGCACTGATTACGGTAGTACCCTCTCCTCTCACAAGAAGCATCTTCCCGAGATCACCTCACCCGGGATTAGCTGGTTGATGACCACAGTGCCATGTGCTTCTCGGATAACACATGACATTCTATTTGGCTCAGAACTTAGTGGTTGGCTCTGCTAAAAATAAGTCTTTAATGGTTGATTAGGACATTCTTCATGGGGTGCTGATATTCGGGAGTTTTCTTCGTGTCATGAAACATATTTATGGATGGCTGCAGAGTGGATGAACCTCCTTTCTTGGATGAAATGTGATAAGGATTTCAGAGGTATTTTTGTCCCCGAAAGTAACAGTTAGCAGAAGTATCTGCTAGTACTTGGGAGCCCAAATTCTTCCGTGTGTCTAAACACAGAGATGGGACCGGGGCTGTGTTCCTGGGGAGGAGTGAGAAGCTAGCAGTTGGGGCAGAAGCAGGAGAAAGGTCTTTTGTTGACTTTGCTGATGTTCAGTCGCTCAGTTGTGTCTGACTCTTTTTGTGTCTGACTGCAGCCCAACAGGCTCCTCAGCCCGGGGAATTTTCCCAGCAAGAATACTGGAGTGGGCTGCCATTTCCTTCTGCAGGGGATCTTCCCGACCCAGGGGTTGAACCCACATCTCCTGCGTTGGCAGGTGGATTCTTCACCCCTGGGCCGCTCTTGACTAAACAGGGGTTGGTGTCACGGCTGTGGGCCTGGGGTCACAGGCTGGTGTCGCCCGCTGCCCTCAGCACTTCCCACATGTGCAGGAGGGGTGTCCGGGGATGGGGGCACTTCAGCTGCTCCTGTCCCCGCTGACTCTGGGGGTCTCTCTAGTTTGGGGTCTTTGCAGAAGAGTTGGGTTTCAGTTAATCGGATCACTCCCAGTACCTCCTTCAGGCTTAGGATGACCCCCAGCCTACTCGTCCTGATTTACAAAATGTTTCACCCCGGCCCCGTCACACCCTGCAGCCCACGGCTCACAAGTCACACAGGCTGATTGCTGATGCTGTAACACGGCACGCTCACTGCCCAGGAGGTGAGCCTTTCGCTGCCTGTGACCTCTGCCTGGCCTGGAGTCCTCCTGGTCGTCCTGGGACTGTCCTTCTGGCCTTTCAAGTCTCTGTTTAAATGTCCCCTCCTCAGAGAAGCTGACCGGCCAGTCCTTCCCCTCTGGTCCCCCTACTTTCATCCTCTGGATCTTTTCATGTTTTATAGTCAGGGCTTGGCATGCATACTCTTCCAGCTTCTTGAGAGCAGAGACCATGCCTGTCTTATTCTCTACAAAATCAGAGCAGCGTCAAATGAAGGAAGGAGGCGCTCAAGCTGTAGGCAGCTATATTTTTAGAATTTTTTTTTAAATGAGAGTATATTTAATTTACAATGTTGTGTTGCTTTCTACCGTACGGCACAGTGAATCAGTTACATGTAGACACGCATCCAGTCTTTTCCAGACTCTTTTCTCAAAAAGGCCGTCACAGAGCGCGGAGTAGTCCCCTCTGCTCTCTAGGAGGTCCTTACTTGTCACCTGCCTAGGATGCAGTGGTGCCGTGTATCAATCCCAGTTTCCCAGTTTATCTTTCCCCTGCTTTCCCTCTAGTAACCATAAAATTGCCTCTATACCTGTAACTCCACTTCTGTTTTGTAAGCACGTTCCTTGACACCATTTTTTTGTAGATTTCACATATAAGCAACGTTACGATATTCGTCCTTCTCCGTCTGACTTTGCTCCACTCAGCACAACAGTCTCCAGGCCCATCCACGTTGCTGCCAGTAGCGGCATTGTGTCCTTTTAAAGGCTGAGTGATGTTCCACTGTGTGTGTGTGTGTGTGTGTGTGTGTGTGTGTACACCACGTCTTCTTAATCCATTCATTCGTTGATGAACATTGAGGTGATGAACATTTGCTACCATGTCCTGGCTATTGGAAATAGTGTAATGAACATTGGGGTGCGTGCATCTACTCAAATCATGGTTTTCTCTGGCCATATGTCCAGGAGTGGGATTGCTATCATGTGGTAACTCTATTTTTACTTTTTAAAGGAATTTCCATACTATTCTCCACAGTAGCTGTTTTAGGTTATCTTATTAATAATTCAAAAGAAATAAAAGGTCTTTTTTTAAAAAAAATTTCATGCTCACCTCAACGTTTATTTACTTCTGTTTGGTCAGACAGTAATCAGTTACATACAACAGCCTGTCCTAAGGGGATCCAAATGCACTGCTCTCTTAAGCTTTGCAAATAAGCTATCCTAAGCCCTTACTCCCTGCCACTGATTTCAGACTCTCCACTTCATGCATCAGGACCCTTTAGGGCTTATCCTGGACTTCAGGGCTGGTTTTACTTCTTGCATAAGCCGCTGCTCTGCACGGATGCCCAGAGTGACTGATTTCCCTGAAACCTGTCTCAGATGCTTAAATAGAGTTTGATGGATTTCACACACACGGAAAGCACTTTTTCGTTTGAGTAGGTTAGTGACACTATTGAATACAAATGATCTGTTCCTGAATATCCTGGAACCTCTTGAAAAATCTTCTGGCTAGAAAGTGGGATACCGTCAAAGACAGGCCTGTCACAGCCCGACCCAGGGGATTGATGGTAACTAAAAGACAGATTCTTCAAGTGGTTTCACTTGCTGGGGCAGCCCCAGGGTTTCTAGAGCTTAGAAACCATTCCCGGGGACTAGACCTTCAGAAAGCGAGCTGGGAGAAAGCCTTCTTCCCTTGCAGGGGTATAGGTGGTGCAGGAGTTGTGGTCCTGCTTCTGAAAAGTGAGATGTAGACTCTGGTGAGTAGAGTCTTTACTCCCACGGTACGTCAGAGTCTGGCTTCTAATGCTTTGTGGAACATGTCCTTGTGCTTGGGGGTATAACCTTATTAATTGGGGGAGAAAATGTAGATTGAGTTTCAAAAACCTGACTTCTGCTAGGACACGGAAGCAGCCTAGATGTCCATCGATGGGTGAATGGATGCAGAAAGTGTGGTACATGTATACAGTGGAATGTTACTCAGCTTTAAAAAAGAACATATTTGAGTCAGTCCTGGCGAGGCGGATGAACCTGGAGCCTGTTGTACAGGGTGGAATGAGTCAGAAAGACAAACAGTGTGTACTGATGCATGTATGTGGAACCTTGAAAGATGGCACCGATGAACCTACTGCAGGGCAGCCATGGAGACGCAGACTTAGGGAACAGACTCGGGCCCCGGTGTGGGAGGGCGAGGCTGGGGCGGACTGGGAGGGGGCGTGGACGCGTATCAGGGCCGTGTGTAAGATGGACAGCCAGGGGCGTTGCCGTGTGACTCGGGGAACTCGGCCGAGCTCGGCGACGGCCTAGAGGGGTGGCTGGGGTTCAGGAGGGACGGACACACGGACACATATGTACGGGACATGTGTGCACCTGCGGCTGACTCATGCTGGCAGAAACCAGCACAATACCGTAAGGCAAATATCTTGCAAAAAAAATGTAAAGAAAAACCCGACTTTTGAAAAAATTTTAGAAAATTAAAAAAATAAATAAGGGGCTACATTTGTATTAGCAAATCCCAGAGAATATATACTGTGGCACAGAATCATTTAGTCAAGCTTTGCATTTGAAACTAGTGAATTAATTGCTCTCATCTCAGTGGTATCCAGTTAGCTAGGGGATCTTTATCAAGTGTGGACTTAACAGCTACTTGGGATTTGGACCACGAGAAATGATTGGAAATAGCTCTTTTTCAAGTTTTTTATCCTAGGGGGTGGGCATCTGTTTTTTTGCTCAGTTTGACAGTAGGTGTAAAGAAAAGAATGTGAACTTTTGATGGTGTGACCAGGGGTGAGTAATATGGTAAACCCCAGTTTATCTCAAGTACAGTAATTGGTCTCGTTAGCTAGAAGAGTGAGGTGTTCTGGTTAATTCAACCCCTTTTTTAAAAAAAAAAAACCTAGACCACTTCTCTGACTAATTTTTACAGAATTCAGTACAACGAAACACGCCGGACAGCACCACCACACCAGACGCGCGTGTGCGTCTTCATGGCTCAGAAGATATTTGAGGGCTTCCCCGGCCCAGGGTCATCGAGAAGCTCATCAGTCATGTTGGAAATGGCTGTCGGTAGGACCTGGGGCTGATGGAAGGCTGGCCCGCGACTGCTGGTTGGAAATAGCACCCGCTTTTCCTTGGGGGAGACACGGGGGAGGGGAAGCGAAGAGCAGGCTGGGGCGTCCTCAGTGCTGTTGGCCAGAGGTGAAGGCCACTTCTCCTTTTCCCAGGGCTCGTCAGGCAGTGTGTGAGGCTTTTATTGGGCTTATAAACACTCGCAAATACACAGGCCCTAAAGTGAGATAATGTATGCAAAAGGTTTAGTGCTGAGTGGAACACACAGGAGCCCTCGGTCAGCGTGAGGCACCTTGGACGCCTTTGTCTGTGATTCGTCTGGTTTGTCGTCGGAGAGCTCTTCTCACACCTCCTTCTTGGCTGGAGGAACTTGATTTGCCTGAGCTAGGACCTCCCACGTTGTTTACATTTTTGAGAACTGCAGGGAACTATCATGAATTTAAGGGTGAATAGTGAAATCAGTTAATATTATGGCTTCAGATTGTACCTTCATCTCTGGAACAAGAGAGAGAATTGGGCAAGTGTGAAGAAATCTAGAGTGTTTTTTTTCCCATGCTGTTAAGAGTCTTGTGAATTTTTAGAAGGTAATTTGACCTTAATTTTGAAAATACTAACTTTACATACCCTTTGACTCAGTTTCATTTCTAGGAGACTTTCCTACATATGTGTAAGGACGTCCATTGTGGCATTATGTTGTTTTTGCAGAAAAAGCCAAAAAATAAACTGGGGGAAGAAAGAAATATCTATGTAGAAGACTGGCTAAATGAAAGTAAATTGTTTTGAACTGAAATGCAACTGTTAAAAAAAATGTGATAGACATAAAGTCACACAGGAAGATGCCCAATTATTGTAGAGTGGAAAAGTTGAGGTCTGTATGGAGCATATGATTTCATAGTTGAGAAAAATATTGGAAACATGCATATATGCATGTAAGCACATAACATTTTCTGGAAGGATATACAATATACTGTTCTGTTACTATAATCTAATTTAATAATTGGGAGCATTATGAATTAAAATTATTAATTATGACAAAATACAAACTAAGATTAGTTGAGAAACACATATTAAGTGTTTATAGTAAAATGGGTATTAAATTGCTCAAAGATTTGCTCTCTTATGTTTAAGTATTTTCTAGTTTGCATTCTAATTTACTTATTCAGACTTCTACACATATCACATATACAGTTAAACTTCAGTTCACCTTGTGTGTGTGTGTGTGTGCTATGTCGCTTCAGTCATGTCCAACTCTTTGCGAATCCATGGACTGTATAGCCCACCAGGTTCCTCTGTCCATGTGATTCTCTAGGCAAGAATACTGGAGTGGGTTGCTATGCCCTCCTCCAGGGGATCTTCCCTACCCAGGGTTCGAATCTGAATCTCCTGTGTCTCCTGCATTGGCAGGCAGGTTCTTTATCACTAGTTCCACCTGGGAAAGTTCAGCTTAGGGGCATTCATAATTTCCAGATCTATATTTTAATTGTATTTCTGACAGTGTAGGAGGTAGTGGTGATCACATTACTTGTTAAACCCCCACCTCTGTACTAAATAGTTGTACTTATATTTTCTCTTAACCGCACACAATTCTGAAAGATGATGAGGAAACAGAGGCTCTACCAACTGAAGTAACTCTCCGGGAAGTTTGGGAGCTAGCACGCAAACTGGGTCTGGCTCCAGACACCCTGCTATTTTCATGTGTCCTTCTGCCCGAGATACGGTGGTGCTAGTGAATTAACTTCTCAGAGAGTCTGTTTTGCTTTTGAAACAGATAATTTTGAAAAAAAGAAAGAAAGATATAACAGAAAACAGGCTTTCATTGTTTGCTCTTGTCACTTTCTAGCACATTCCACTCATCATCGTTATTAACTCTTCTGTGCTGCACATGTGTCTGATCTCTGAACACAGGCTTAGGAAGCTGATGGAAACCTCCCAAGCCCGTTTGATTCTGCTGATATTTCCACAGTGTGAACCAACCCAGTGGGCGTGGGGCCCAGTGCAGCCAGCCGTCTAGAGCCACTCCAGCCTTCGGGGCTGGACCCGACTCGGATGAGAACACCACACCACCATACCATTGTTTATTTTTTTGAGATAAAGAACAAAGGAAAATACAAGAGTGAAATCTGCTTTTGAAAGCATTCAAGAAGTGTCATTTTTATTAGTTGCACTCGCTTTAGGTGTGGCCTGGTTTTGCTCCCAGAGGTTTCCGCAGTCTCAGAGCAGACGCGCAGGGCGGCCCCAGACGGCCCTTCCCAGGCCCCGCGGCCGCTGCCTTCTGCGTCCTTCCCCGCCTCCTTCCCCACACCTCTTTCCTGAGATCTCGTCTTCGTCTGAAGGTGATCCTGGCATTTCCAACACAGTAAAATGGGGTTGGCACGGGGGCTACGTTCACGAAATGGCCATCTGACCCAGTTTGTTTAATTTATTTATTTATTTGGCTGTGCTGGGTCTTTGTTGCTGCGAGGGCTCTTCCTAGTTTCAGAGTGGGGCTGCTCTCGAGTTGGGGTGCGCGGGCTCCTCCGGTTTCGGAGCGCGGGCTGCAAGGCGCACGGACTTCGGTAGCTGTAGCGCATGCGCTCAGAGGTTGTGGTGCTCGGGCTTAGTCGTCCCGAGGCTCGCGTGATCTTCCCGGACCGGGGCCCACGGCGTGTGTCGTCTTGCAGGATCAGGGATCGAACCAGGGTCCCCTGCATTGCAAAGTGGATTCTTAACCGCTGGACCGGAGAAGCCTTGACCCAGTTTTATGAAAGACTTTTTAGAGAAATGATCATGATTCTGAGACCTGAAAGAGAAATAATAGAGACACCCAGTTATCCAGGAAGAGAGGTCAGAATGTATGGAAGCCCAGAGGTTCTCTCGGAGAATTCTGCTTATCGATCTAGCTGTGTCTCCAAGTGTCTTTGAATCAGGATATTGGCTACAGACTAGGTCCTTGACCTTGTTAACGGCTCATCATATCAGTATAACTAGGATACAAAAGCATTCCTGGAATCAATGACTTTTTTTCTAAAAATCCCCCCAACATCGTTATTGTTACTGTTGGAATTTATGACTCATACCTCCTGCATCTGTCTCCTCTTCCTAAAGTCACATTGGCAGACGACATGCCTTGTCAAGGTGAAAACTTCAGGAACTTGTGTAGAGTGAAGTGATAACTGCCTATTCTTGAAAAGGGACTGTTGGTATAATATCCTTTTTGCAAAAATCAGGAAACGTTTAAGACTGGAGTTTCTGTTTTCAATAACGAAGATGGATATTCACAGAAGAGGAGGGCGAAAGAAAACAGAATGCTCCAGCCTCAGGCGGTGCGTTTGGGCTTGTTTTATGTGTCGCTGATGGAAACACCAAATGACAATTCTCCTTTTATTTATCTTCTTGTGTCCAGCACTCAGGCATGCTTCTAAATCTTGAGCTGTATTATCTTCAAACAATACACAAACCTAGTTTTTCTCAGTTTATATATGCCAGAGTTTGGGGTCTCATCTACCCTCTGGCTAGTCTAGGAAATCTTTCTTTGGAGTTCTTTTCCTTATTCTGTTTCAACACCTAAATTTATTTTTTTGTTTATGTTTTTGCCCATGGGTACTAAAACTGAAAGGGTGCAGGTCAAATTTGAAAATACCTGTGTGCCAATGGGCTAATCAACCTTAAAAGTCCTAGTTGTGGCACATGGGATCTTTTTTTTTTTTTTTTTTCAGTCGTGGCACATGGGACCTAGTTTTCTTGACCAGGGACCAAACGAACCCGGGCTCCCTGCATTGGGAGCCTGGAGTCTTAGCCATTGGACTACTAGTGAAATCCCTGTATTATGGTTTTAAACTGACAGATCGATTCCGGTTCAAGGTAGCCATAAGTTGAATTGTAAAGAAAAGATAAAAAATAACATACAATTTACAATTAATACAATTTGCAGTTAATATTAAGGGACAAGCAGGTCAGATCATGGGTGTCCCTGGTGGCTCAGACGGTAAAGAATCCACCCACAATGCAGGAGGCCTGGGTTCGATCCCTGGGTTGGGAAGATCCCCTGGAGGAGGGCAGGACAACCCACTCCAGTATTCTTGCCCGGAGAATTCCCGTGGACAGGGGAACCTGGCGGGCTATGTCCATAGGGTTGCAGAGAGTCGGGCTCAACTGAGTGACCAAGCACAGCACAGTACACATGGTCAGATCGTATACGAAATGATTTAGCGAAAAGAAAAACAGCAAAATGCTATTCTTTTAATTGACAGCAGGTGTCCACTAATTATAAATTAAAGACAGTCAGTAATTCCTTTCAATAAAAACCCTAGTTGGAAACTGAGACTCCTGTAGTAAATATTAAGCATCGTAGGGTCGGGTACATTAGTCACATGTGTGTAATAAAGACAGTAAATCGACATAACTATGGCTATGATGAAATGTGGATAAAGCACTTTGAACCTCCACAGAAATAAGCAGAGTATAAATAGATAGCATGCTCAGGCAGAGAGAAAATCAAGTGCTATTTTAGCACTTGGGCTAGTGATAATTTATTGTTCAGGCTCTTTGGTTGAGTCAGTGTTTATATGGTACTGTATATTAACTGAGACAAAAATAGTCTGTACACATCACTGTCTTGGACAGATTCCTGAGTGATCAGCAGAAACTGTTCCAACAGACCACTCCCCTACAAGGAAGGGATTTATAATATTTTAAATATTCATCCTAAAAATCCAAGCTGTTTTGACAATTTGTTTGGTAATATATCTGGTTCAAAGAGAAGCAGTGTGGCATACGCAATGGAAAAAGACAAAGTGGTTCACATTCCAAGCTCTGGGGCCCAGATTGCCTGGATTCAGAACCCTTCTCTGTCACTTCCTGGCTGTGTCGACCTTGGGCAAGTTACTTAACTTCTCTGTGCTGTGTTTTGCTCTTCAATAAGTGGGGTTACTAATAGTTCTGACCTCACTCTGTTGTTGAGAAAGTGAAATGGCTTGATGCAATAAAGCATTCAGCACAGTGCCTTATGCAGAGTGAGTGTGAACTATCCTCGTGTCTTTTCTCAACCTTTCCCTTCCGTGTAGATATTTTTCTTTTTTTAGTATTTTTTTAAATGTGTTTATTTGGCTGTGGCAGGTCTCAGTTGAGGCATGCAGGGTCTCTGGTTGTGGCGTGAGGACTCAGAGGTTGCGGTGAGGGCTTCGTTGCCCCACTAAGATCCGAAGCATAAGGGGTCTTAGTTCCCTGAGCGGGGCTCCCGCCCGTGTCCCCTGCATTGCAAGCAGAGTCTTAACCACTGGACTGCCAGGGAGGTCCCCACGGGTGGGTGTTTTTCAACAACCTTTCCTTGATCATGTCCCATGGGTCAAGGACTTTGTTCCCATACTGCTTAATCTTGCCTGTCCGTTATAAAGTCACAGTCAAGTATTTGAACCCAAGTCCATTTGATTGGAGACCCATCCTTTTTATCATGACACTTAACTGCTCTTTCTCAAAAATACCTCTTTCAAAAAGCCCTTTGAGTTCACCTCCACCCAATTCTGGCTCACTCCTCTATCCATTTGAGCTATATTTTTATTTGCAACTTTGAGTAAGTTTGATCATTTTAGTTTATATCTCCCCGACTAAATTCTGTGTTCTTTTTTATTAATTAACTTATTTTAATTGGAGGGTAATTACAGTATTGTGATGGTTTTGCCATACCTTGACATGAGTCAGCCACGGGTGCTCGTGTCCCCGTCCTGAACCCCCTCCCCCTCCCCCCCACCCCTTCCCTCCTGGTTGTCCCAGAGCACCGGCTCTGACTGTCCTGCTTCATGCATGGAACTTGGTCATCTATTTTGCATATGGTAATATACATGTTTCATGTACTCTCTCAAATCATCCCACCCTCGCCTTCTCCCACAGAGTCCAAAAGTCTTCTTTACATCTGTGTCTCTTCTGCTGCCTTGCATGTAGGGTCGTCATTACTGTCTTTCTAAATTCCTTATATGTGCATTAATGTACTGTATTGATGTTTAAGTCCTGTGTTCTTCAAGAGGAAGCATCTCTCATAACTCCTTCTGGCAACCTTTCTGACTGCCTTTCAGTCTGATTATACCAGAATCAGGCATGGCTGAAGGATTAAACAGATTGGAATTTATATCAGCCATGAAGTTTTCCATATACCTAAGGAGCAGAGCAGATGCTCATGGCTTCCATAGAAACCATCACAGCACCCAAGCCTGTAAAACGCAGGTCATTTCTGAATCTACACACAGTCTTCATTCAAGAACAAGTGCAATAATTCAGGAGTAGTTCTGGAAGCCTTTCCACTGTCTGTTGGGCCGTTACTATAGGAGGATTA
Source organism: Cervus canadensis (assembly GCF_019320065.1). Classification (NCBI taxonomy): domain Eukaryota; kingdom Metazoa; phylum Chordata; class Mammalia; order Artiodactyla; family Cervidae; genus Cervus; species Cervus canadensis. Next base: position 16,557,638 of record NC_057408.1, on the reverse strand, counting down.
AGAGTATGACCTCCAGAGACCCCCGAGGGGGGCATTACTTGTTGAATTCAGCATCGTCCAAGGTCTGAACTTCATCCTGGCAGCCCGAAGATCTGATTTGTTCATTCCTCAAGGACAGACCCGTCTCTTAGGGACTGACTCCCACTAACAGCCCACTGGACAGGTGTTCAACCAACAGGCTGGTGTATTCATTTGTAAATGAGGCAGCCTGTGCTTTGCTGTCCCAACCCACACTCTCTCTCTAGGCAGGTTTTCTTCGGAAACCAGATGGGCTTCAGAGGTAGCTTGGCGAGCACAAGCTCTGAACAAAGAAAGTGAGGAGACTGGGTTGGTTTCCAAACAATGACACCAAGATGACATCACGTGCTTATTCCCAAGACTGCCTTGGTTAGTCGGCCAAGGTTGGCGTGTAAATGGCCAAGGTTGGCCTCTCCAGTTCACTGGCCTGCAACTGACCAGTCTGCTTTCCGATTGGCACAGTCATCCACTACATATATCCATCAGGTTGGAGTCAAAGCTTTCAGGATCAGATCCATTTGATGTCTTCAGAGTGCCTTTCCTCCTCTCTGCTGGCCGCCTGTGTGGTCCTAGAGACGGGGCATGTCTGAGGGGCAGGGTCCAGGCCAGCTCTAGGCCCCTGGAATGGAGTGTTGGTGCACTTTGGCGAGCTGCCATCCAAGGCAGCTCAAAGTCAGGCAAGAAGAGAGGCATACTCTGTTATTCTTGGTAAAATAAATCACAGCACTTAAAGTACACAAGAGATAGGAAGGAAGAGAGCAGAGGGGTTCTCTCCAGCAAGTGTTTACTCTTCCAGCTGTGTGATCACAGGCGTCCACACTGAGTCCTCAGACACGTTGTTTTTCAAGCCCCCACGCGGTCAAAGGGCAGCATCCCGGGTTCTCCTTCCTCTGAGCCCCTGCCGCGCCTGTCTCCCCTCCGAGGTCAGCCTGCATCTTCAGCCACCTTTCTCAGAGTTGCATTAGTTCCCGACGTCTTTCAGACTCCTCTTATGTAGAGGCAGCTTCAGTTCTCTGAGGTCGCCGTGGGCACAGCTGAGCTGGCGGCTGCGTGGGCCCCTCTCGTGGGGAACAGCGTCCTGAGCCCAGGGTCCCCCCGCAGCACTGTGCCCCCCGCCCGGGGGGCTGACGTGGAGCCTCGTGAGGCGGGCAGGTCACTGCCTCTCCTGTGGGGGCCCAGCTTCCTCACTGGGGGGCCTGGAGGAGCAGACACCCCACCTCCGCTCTCCTCTGCTTGGTCTTGGCCTTCAGCCAAGACCAAGGTGGACGGAAGGGTCCGCCCCTTCTCTCTGAGCTGCTGACTGGTCTAACTCCGCATGGAAAGCTTGTCATCCTTCTCTAGCACGTCCTGGTCTGTGGCAAACAGTGGGTTTGAGCCGCACCTTCAATATGACGTGGACTTGCCCATTCATTGCTGACTTCATGCACCGAGCTGTGTGTCTAATGCTGGAGATACGACACATGCTTTCTGCGGCAGAACCACGGCCTCAGTGGTCTCAGAAGACCCCCAAAGCTTTACTGCAGCTCCCTTCCCAGCCCGTTCACCCCTGGTGGGCCGCATCCATATTACACCGAGAATTCTTTAAACGAGTTGTCCTCATCCTTGGCTTTCCTGGAGGCTCAGACCATAAAGAATCTGCCTGCAGTGAGGGAGACCCGGGTTCGATCCCTGGGTCAGGAAGATCCCCTGGAGAAGGGAATGGCAACCCACTACAGTATTCTTGCCTGGAGGATTCCATGGACAGAGGAGCCTGGTGGGCCACAGTCCACGGGGTCACAAAGAGTCGGACACGACTTAGATGCCCGAAGTGGGAACATAGGTTGTGTTGGTCCAAAAGACGTCCTAGAGGAGACGGAGGCAGAGCAGAGCGACACAGAAGGTTTCCTGTCCTGCCCGGGCATGTGTGTAGTGAAGCTGGGGAGCAGGTTGCAGAATGGGCCAAGATGCCAGCCGTGTAGGCATCTTTATGGTGTCGGTCTCTCCAGGAAAGTCTGCACGGCCGCTCCCGGTCCGGCTCCTTAATAAGCAGGGAGGCTGAGGTGGCTGCCCTTCTGTCACCCCCACCCCTGGCCCCCCAGCCCCAAGGGAGCCACGCAGGTTCTCCCCGAGTCCCTCTGCAGAGACCGGACAAGGCAGCCTGTCCAGGGACGGGATCCGCGCCCGTGTGGTCAGCCGGTGTGGTCGGGCGTTTTCTCAGCAGGTGTGGCTGGCAGGTCACCCGAGGTCGCCTCCTGCATTTTCCCGGTGCTCTGTGGAGGACGGTGGCTGGTGGACAGCTGCGAGTGTGTTCAGGTGTTTCCGGGGTCTGCAGGTTGTATGTGGCAGCCTTAAATAAGGCCACCGCCTCCATCCCAGCCACACCCTCAACTCACCCAGGAGTATGTCATAGGCTGATGCCCAGACTAAATCCCACCAGACTCTCTATGGGTGGAAGCCAGAGTCTCTGAGTGATTACGTGAGTGATTGTGTTAGCAAGGCTGAGGACTTGCTCTGTGGTGACCTAAACAGGAAGGAAATCCAAAAAAAGGGAATATATGGGGCTTCCCTTCTGTTCCAGTGCTTAAGAATCCGCCTTCGAATACAGGGGACGTGGGTTCGTTCCCTGCTCTAGGAAGATCCTACAAGGCTTGGGACAACCGGGCCCGTGAGCCAAACTACCGAACCCGCGAGCTGCAAGTGTTGAGCCCGCGTGCTGCACCTACCGGAGCCTGCCCGCCAGCGCCTGCGCTCTGCAGAGAGAAGCCCGCACACCACGACTAGAGAGAGGCCTCCGACAGCAGCAAAGACCCAGAGCAGCCAAAGATAAAGAAATACTTCCTAAGGAAGACGGGATATTTGTATACATATAGCTGATTCACTTTGCTGTGTGGCAGAAACTGACGCCACATCTTTAAGCCGCTTTACTTCAGTAAGACGTAATTTAAAAGAAGACTGAGGACCAGCTGCGGCAAGGAAGGGAGAGGATGAAAGTAGAGCAGGGGAAGAGGAAGGAAGGGAATTGAGAAATGCAGAAGAAATGGAGGCCTGCCCTGGGGCGGTGGAGAGAGACGGCTCCTGACTAGCAAGTGCCCGGAGCTCCCCGCAAGAGGGAGGTGTGCCAGCCCAGTCCCCCCAGGATGTGAACATGGGGGGTCAAGGCCGTGCTGGAGTCTAGGTGTGGTCGAATGCGCCTGGCCTTGCCATCAGGTGAACCACATACCAGCTGTGTGTCTCAGGACACAGGGCTCTCCTGAATCTCCCTGAGCTTCTGGGTTCTCTAATGGCCCCTGGAGGCCTGTGCGACGGATTTGATGGGATGACGGTGAAGGTCACACACGACAGGTGTTCTGCACTTGGTAGCCCCACAGTAAGAAGCTTTAGAAGAAATGTCCACTTCTATTTTGATAGGAAGTTATCAGCACTTCGCATCAGTTATTTCTCTCTGCTCTCCTGAAAGACAGTGGTTCTGAAATACTGGCTCAGGAGAGTTAATACAGAGCTCTGAGGCCCGGCTCACAGAAGGACCCGTATTTACATCAGCCCCCGGAGTGACTGACACAACCGAAGCCCGGGAGTCTTTCTGTACGGAAAGCTGGGTCATCCCGCTGTCGTGAGGACCAGAAGGATCAGCTGCAGTAGGTGCCAGGGACACTCGGTCAGGGAGCCTCACCACCTTCTACTTGTTTGCTCACCTCCTTGTTTCCTGAACTTTCTAATGATCTTGGTGAACTTCTGCCCCACCCCAACACAGACAAGGGCCAGCAGGCACCCGGCGGGGTAATTTTGGCAAGGTTCCACCTTTCATTTACAAGTCAAACTGAGACAGGCTCTAAAACTGGCATCCTCCGAATTAGTAACCCCTCGCCAAACGAGGCGAGGGCCCTTTCCTCTCTGCCTGCGGAGGCGAGAATGAGTTGTCTCGCTCACTGTGCGGTGCCCCTGAAAGCGTCTTGTTGGGAGCCTTCGATTGTCAGCTATGAGAGTGCAAAGTGAAACAGCATCCTCTCAGCATTTAGTATCTATTTTTAAAGGCACCAGGAGCCCCTTGGACCACAGTGAATCAAGGCGTCTGTGCATGGACAAGTTTCCATGGGTATTGCGAGAGTGTCGGCCTGTGGGAGCCCACAAGGACGCCGGGTGGATTTATTGCTTATTGTTTTTGTTGTAACTATAATAGGAAAAAGGATGTGTCTGCCCGTAGGAGCAGCTGCTGTAGGGGCCTGAGGCCTGGGGGCTGGAGGGGCTTTGGTGAAGGAGCCCCGGGGCCAGTTGGGGGTCTGTGGGGGATGGAGGGCGTCTCCCTCCTCTCCAGTGTGGTCCCCATTGCTTCTTGGAGGCAAAGTTCCCACTCTGAGCAGCCTGGCCGCTCGCTGGCGAGTGGCAAATCACTCACGTGGCCCTGGTAGGCCTGGGAAAGTGGAAGCGCCATGGAGACCAAGCCGGGCGGGGTGGGCGGGCAGCTCGCCTCCACTCCCGCTCCTGGGGGGAATACTGTCCCCGGAGCCACTGTCTCACGGGGGAGCAGCCCCTGGTTGGTTTTGTTTCATGAAAGGGGAGAAGGGATTCCTGCTGCAGGCTTTGCTAAAGGACAAGAATTCCTAGCAACACCAAGGGCTTCTGCTTCATGGGCAGGATTTTAATTTCTCTCTTTTCTGTCCTTTGTGATTTGGTGAGGGTGCTGGAGTTTGAAAAGCACCTTTCAAGTGGCCTTTATCTTCCTAAAACTAACACTCATTTTCTGTAACCTGTCAGGGGTTAATAAAATATCTGCTAGGGATCTCTGGAGTATTTGGAAGGGAGAAGAAGGGAAAAGAAGGAAGAAGTGTTGCAGAAATGTAAGGTTTTAAAATTCATATCCAAAACTGTGCTTAAATGATAGATACCATAGGTTGCCATATACTGAGTTAATCCATGCGGGGGGTGAGGGGGAAGGCGCAGGAAGATCCTAGAGTTCTTTTGTGAGTGAAGGGAGTATGAAATATTCATCAAAATATCTTTTTGATATGTATCAGTATACAGAAATCTCACTGAGAAAACTAAAGGCTAAATGAAGGCTAAATGAAGGAATAGTCAGAAAAATGGCACCCATGCCAGTGATGAATTTAACATCTGTGTGCCAGGTGCCATTCACAGCACAGCACATCTTCATGGGCACTTGTTCCATCGTCCAGCCTGTAGGTCAGATTCTGCTGTCACCATCCTCTTAGAAAGGAGGGAGGCCAATCGGATAGAAATCTCTTGACTTGAGCAATCAATGTCAATGTCCATGCAGGTATCAATGGTAACATTCAGACCTGGAAGCAGTCAAGCCCCTTGCTGAGACTGCCGAGACTGCCTTCCTTCCTAAGGTGGGGTTGGGATCCTTCCTCCCACACCCCAGCATGTGGCCCTCTGGAAACCAGAGCTACGGGATTCAAACTTCTCTGGCTTCACCCTTCTTGCCTCATCTTGCAAATGGCACCAGGAGGGACGTGTGGAGGGGTTCTTCTTCAGAGCCGGGCGTGGGCTGAGATGAGACTCGGGCTCTGGAGGCATCCAGGGCTGCCTCCTGGAAAGCTGCAGTATCCGTTGTGTGTCTGAGAATCTGGCAAGGCTGCCAGATCAGGCCGCTCTCTTATCATCTGTTTGACGCTCTTCAGACTCTTCTGCCTTGAAAACTGGAAGCTTTTCTTTCCCCAACTGCAGCAACTTGGCTGAGCACCACCCTGGCTCTCAGGCAATGTTCTTTGGTGGGTGGACCATTCCTTCTCATTCCCCCTTGTGGAATCTTTGTGTATCAAGTGCGGGAAAGTAGGTGAAAACCGTTGCTTGGCGCCCACGCTGTGCTTCTGGAAACCTGTTCAGAGGTTCCCAAGCAGGGTCAAGGATGTAAGCAGAGAACCAGCCAGAATATTCTTGCTGCCTTACTATTATTTTTAAATGACAGACTTGTGCTTTTCCATCCGTTTTAATTGAGTCAAGTCCCATGACTTCTGTGATCCCCAAATCCTCCATAAATTCACATACAACTGGCTTCCCCTAACCTGCCCTACTCCCTTGAAACCCTCTCCCTTCCCCGCCTGGGAACCTGCCCTTTAAATTGGACATGGCTCGGATTTTAATCTCTCCTCAAAGGCACAGTGACAATTTCACAACAAAGCAGGCAGTTGGGTGGGGGAGAGAGAGTTTTGTTTTCTGCTCCCATTAAGAGAGCAACTGTTCTTTCTTTGTCCCATGGGGCCGAGTCTTGGCAGCAGGCGGGGGAGACCTTGAATTTGGTGTCGCAACATCCATCAGACCCGAGTAAGCCTGGGCTCCTCGAAGGTGAACTGCAGCTGTTTGGATAAAACCCTAAAATCTTGTTTGTGCGATTCTCAGCCCTTAAATTACAATCGCTCTTCCTGGCAGAGAAACCAGGAAGCTTTCCTTTCCCAGGATCCCGGGCAGGTAATTGTTTTCCCAAACTGCATTTTAATCGCTGATGGAAATGGACATTCTTTGCCCTGAGAACCTTCTCCTTCGTCTATAAAGCCTGTAAACCATCCGCATTCTCCCTGGGCCTTGGATTCAACCCTGAGACTGGATTACAGACCGTCCCTCCCTCCCCGAGATGCATTTCCATCTCTGGTTGTAATTTAGGGCCATTTACATTTCTCAACAACGGTTATGAGCCTTTTAGTCTCTTGGAATCTTGGAGTGCTTTCCTACTCAGCGGCTGGCCGTGGCCAGGTGGCCTGTGATCTCCAGAGAGTGGGAATTGGTGAAATCTGTTTCTTGGTGTCGTTAAGGAGCATAATCTGCCACGAGCCGGTAGTTTTTACCACCGCCAAGTGTTTTCATGGCCCCCGGTCTCCTGTTGATGTATCAGGAGGCCCCTGGTTCAGGAGGCCCCCAGGGGCCCCAATTCTGTTCCCGCCACTACAACACCGGGACTCTGAGTGTAGGGAAGTGGCTGATGACCCGACACTGTTTAGAGGTGTGTCCATCTTACACCCTGTGTGGGGGGCTTGGTGGGGCTGTTCTTCAGAGCAGGAGGAGTGGGTTCATTTTCCACCCTTGTCCCCTCCTGGCTTGCTCCTTATAAGGAAAGCAATGCCAAACCTAGATAGCATATTAAAAAGCCGAGACATCACTTTGCCAACAAAGGTCCATATAGTCAAGGCTATGGTTTTTCTGGTAGTCATGCACAGATGTGAGAGTTGGACCATAAAGAAGGTTGAGCACTGAAGAATTGATGCTGTTGAACTGTGGTACTGGAGAAGGCTCTTGAGAGTCCCTTGAACTACAAGGAGATCCAACCAGTCCATCCTAAAGGAAATCAACCCTGAATATTCACTGAAGGACTGGTGCTGAAGCTGAAGCTCCAATACTTTGGCCACCTGATGCAAAGAGCCAACACATTAGAAAAGACCTTGTTGTTCGGAAAGGTTGAGGGCAGGAGGAAAAGGGGCAGCAGAGGATGAGATGGTTGGATGGCATCATCGACTTGATGGACATGAGTTTGAGCAAACTCCGGGAGATGGTGAAGGACAGGGAAGCCTGGCGTCTGCAGTCCGTGGAGTTGCCAACAGTCGGACATGACTGAGCGACTGAACAACTCCTCTGGGTGGGGAGAGTATTCCCCTCCCTGGCGATTGGCCGACCTGCAGACAGGGAGGCTGAGAAACTCAGACACATCCCGGAGCCCTGCTCCTCCAACCCCTCAGAGTCCATCGCCTCTGCTCACTCCAGGGCCAGGGCTGTGTCCTGAGGGTCACTAGAAGCGTAAAAGCCAAGAGTCTTGAAGGGCAAAGTCTAACTTGCCAGAATGTCTTTACTGTTCATCAGCAAACATCCGTCCATCAAACCTGGTGCTAGGTTCTCTGATACCAACGAACTCGCCGCCCAGAGATTCCAGTCCAAGGTCAAGACCGAGGGGGGCGGGCGGTGAGCACTGCGGCTGGGCTGGCCTCTCGGGCACCGGGAAGCGGCTGTTAGTGGGGCAGTGAGGGGAAGACAGGGCATCCCGGGCTGGGCAGGCAGCCGACAGCGGGGTGGGGGGTCAGGATAGGTGTTTGGAGAGACTGCAGGGGCCCCTGGCGTGTCGTCCTGGAGGGGGCCTGTGCCTATAGGAGGCCCCAGGTGAGGTTTTGGCCTTTTCAGTGTTCCATGTGCCGTTCTTCATGTCGCGATAGGGATGAGTGAGCTGAGAAATGCAAAGCTTGGCTGCATAGTTAGGCCTTCACCTTTCTTCCCCAGTGGCTCATGGGTAAAGAACCTGCCTGCCAATGCAGAGACATAAGGGACCCGGGTTCAGTGCCTGGGTCGGGAAGATCCCCCGGAGGAGGGCATGGCAGCCCACTCCAGGGTTCTCGCCTGGAGAATCCCTGGTCAGAGGAGCCCGGCGGCTACAGTGCCTGAGCTCACAGTCTCAGACACGACTGAGTGACTTAGGCGCGCTGTTAGGAAAAGTGTTTGGTGCGTTCTGCCTGCGGCGGGGCGGGCAGCGTCCCAGGAACTGACTGAAGTCAGGCGTACTGCCCTTGCCACACGCCACACGCCTACCACTCACTCACCCCGTCACTGACTCGTTCATCCATCATTGCATCTACTCATTCACTCAGCAAACATCTCCTGAGCAAGTGTTGCCTACACGCTGGACGCTGCTAGGCAGGCGAGCTTCCTGTCGGCAGCCGCGAGCAGGAAGCGTGTAAAATCCTAGTCCCCGGAGGCCTGGCCACCCGCGTGGCCTCCCAGGCCTCCGTCCACACTCTCTGCGGGTCCCGCATGTCAGAAAGGTGTGCAGAGAGGACCGGAAGCAGGCCCGTCTCTCCGGCCACGTCCCCTCATTCCGGAAAGTACTGATTAGTCTGCAAGTGATGCTATCGCCGGGTTCTCAGAGCAGCGGTTTCCATCGCCGCTGCCGCGCTCTGTGCTATTAAAGCGCTGTCCCGTCAGTGGACCGTGCAGAACGCTGACGGGCACGACCCGCATGGCTTGTCCGGGGACGCACAGCCAGATGACAGAGGTGCGAGCTGGAGCTGAGCTGGTTGTTTAGAGCTCCCTTTGCTTGAGAATGCCACCCACAGCTTTCACCCACCTTCCCGTCACCCGAGTCGGCTGGACTCCCTTTATCCCGAGTCAGAGCTCTGGTGTGAGAACTTCCCTTGTGAGACTTCGAGATTCCGGTGAAGCAGGTGCTACTGAGCGGCCCCCGGCCACTCTGCTCTGAGAGGCGCAGGCCGCACAGAAACCTCAAGAGCAGAGATCCCCTGTTGCCAGGTTCTGAGAGCGGGTCTCAATAGATCGTCTCCTTGGCCGTCCCGGTAGCTCACCGTCCCACGGGGCCTCCCCGGGAGCATTTTTGGTCACCTGTGTCCTGGGAGGAGGGGAGAGCAGGGGTCAGAAAATCTGAATTTGAATGTCATCTCTACCATCAACCAGTGGATTGGTCCAGGCCATCTCTCTCTCTCACCTGTTTAATTGAAGTGTAGTTGCTTTAGGGGGCTTCCCCATTGCCTCAACAGTAAAGAATCTGCCTGCAATGCAGAACAAGAGACACAGGTTTGATCCCTAGGTGGGGAAGATCTCCTGAAGGAGCAAATGGCAACCCACTCCAGTGTTCTTGCCTGGAGAATCCCATGGACAGAGGAGCCTGGTGGGCTACGGTCCAGGGGACTGAAAGAGTCAGACACAACTTAGCGACCAAACCACAACCAGCAGTACACAGTTGCTCTCCAGTGTTGTGTCTCTGCTGTTCCGCAAAGGGGGTCAGCCGCACGCATGCACGGAGCCCCTGTTTTTTTCTGGATTTTCTTCCCGCAGAGCATTGAGTAGGGTTCCCTGTGCACTATATGGTGACTTCTCACCACTGTTCTGCTGTATGCTTGGTGGTGTATATATGCCCCCTGTCTATATGGTGACTTCTAGTCTTCTGGTTTATACTTAGCGGTGCATATATGTCAGCCCCAGTCTCCCAGTTCATCCCACACCACCCTCCTTGCCCTCTCGGTGTCCACATGTATGTTCTCTATGTCTGTGTCTCTAGTTCTGCTTTGCAAATAGGTTCGTCCGTACCTCGGCCACCTCTGAACACCTCTGAGCTCTAGTTTCCTCACCGCTGAGTTTCTTCTTAATCCCACGGGGGAAACAGGTTTAGCACCAACAGAGGGGTCTCAGATGAACTAACCAGGACTGGAATCCGTCTGGGACGCCCAGCACAGCTGTACCAGCTGTTTACAGCCGGCTGAAGTCTGTTCGGGTGGCTTTGGGTCCACACCATGCTGGTTGTTCAACATTTTGAGTATGACTCCCGGAAATAATTTATGTGAAAGAGTTTGTAGACAGTATAGCACACGGCTAGCTCGTTTGATAGCGGTGTTTGGATAGTCACCACTGCCAAGTCTAATGTTAAATATATATTTTCTCTATGTATACTTTTTTCATCATCTGACAAATAAGTAGTCTTCAAATTAGTGTGTATCTTTTGAGTCTTAACGAAGGAGAAGTAACACAACATTTAGGTTCAAACATTCTTATCAAGTATTTTTTCATGAGTCATCCTGATTTTCCAGGAATCATTTCTGAGCCTCAGAGAGTGACTGAAGGACCACTCGTTTTGGCCTTTTGAATGAAGATCGTATTTGGTAAAGGTGACTTTTGACAAGATACTATTCATTCTAGACTTCTCTAGAATGTCCCGGCACCCCTACACTTCAACTGGTGATCCAGTATGACATCTTAGGTGAACTGGCAGACAGTAGACATTTTTTTTTTTTTTTTTGAGTATATGTTACTTACGCAGCTCCTACACCGAAGATATCAAATACAAGGGTAGGAAAATAAGCTGCGCAAGTGTTTGGTTTACGCCTTTTTTGACACCACATCCACTAGTTTCCAAAAGTGAATGGGCAACACAAAGGCGGTAAGAAAACCGCGTAAGGAATGCTGCGTGGCGCCGAGGTGCTAACCCTTCACTGTTCTGAGGGCAACTAAGCCCAGTTCTACATTTTCGTCTCCGACTCAGAATCTAACTGGGTAAGGAACGCTTAATTACTCTATTAGATGACTAAAACATTAAAATCTCGAGGCAACTGATCCTTTCTGTAAGAACATGAAAACTCACCTGCAAGGATGGTGATACTCATTTCCGCCAAATTCTGCACCATGACATAGTTATCAAGATCTACACCTGAAATGGCACTCTCGCGTGGACCTGATTTCACACCACGACATGGTCGGCATACGTGCTGTACACGGTGAAGCCTTTCCCTTTCACACGCACAAAATCCCCGCATTAGAAATTCCCTGACACACAGTCGATAAACTCAAAAGCCCCCACCCCCATCGCCCCGTCTCCTAGCATGGAAAAGCAGACTCGGGCCGCTTGGAGCCTCCTGAGGTCTCAACAACGTGGCGGAGGCCAAAGCAGGCCGCTGCCCTCTACGCGTTCAGGTCCCGGGAGCATCTTGCCCGGTCCGGTCTCGGCAGCAGCCTCCCAAGACTCGGGGAAGCCGCATGGTCCTGCCCGGCGCCCCGGCCCTCAGAGGCCTGGCTGTGGGACGACCCGAGTCACGCGAAGCTCCAGCAAACGACCGTCGCCTCCGAGAGCCGAGGCCAGAAAACTACAGTAGACATTTTTAAAGGGGCTTCCCCAGCAGCCCAGTGATTAAGACTCAGCGCTTTCGCGGCAGGGGCCAGGGGGCGCGGGTTTGGTCCTCAATGGGGGAACTAAGATCTCACGGGCCATGCAGTCCCCCAAAGAGGGTGTGTGCTGTGGTTCTTAGTGGAACGCCACGAAGTTCATTGTTTTGCTGGAGATGACAGGAGATGTGATTTCATTTGAGGAGGGCCATGGTACTACTCTTTAGGCTGCTTATAAAGGACAGTGATATTCCATTCTTCAGCTGGCTCTCAGAAAAGGACGATTTGGTGCTTAATTTTAGACTAGAATATAATCGGCAGGAGACACACCCACATGCCCCAGGAAAAGAAGAGTAGGGAGACAAAAATAAAAAGCAAACGTGGCCAACCCCGTACCCACCCATCGTGCCGAAGCACCTGCCAGAAATTCTAAGTCCCAGTCTTGCTTCTCAGTGAGTAATTTTAGGCTTCATAGTGTTGTTTGGGTCCCTTATCTTTTTGTGAAATGAGTGCTACCTTAGAAAATATGTAATCTGGGTTCGTGAATGACATGTGACTCTGGACAGGTCATTTGCCTCTGCTAGGCTTCAGTTTTGGCTTCCCTGTGGCTCAGATGCTAAAGAAGCTGACTGCAATGCGGGAGCCCCGGGTTCAATCCTTGGGTCGGGAAGGTCCCCTGGAGAAGGGCATGGCAGCCCATTCAGTAGCATTGCCTGGAGAATCCCGTGGACAGAGGAGCCTGGTGGGCTACAGTCCACAGGGTCGCAAAGAGCTGGACACGACTGAGCGACTGAGCACACACACACACACACACAAGGCTTCAGTTCATCACCTGTGACGTGAGGGTCAGGTAGCCCTGACTCTGTAGGGGTTTTATAAAGAATTCAACGAGTATGTGTGTGTGTACGTAATTATATATCTCTGTATCTCCTTGGAGAATTAAACTGAAGCTATATCCCCTCTCTCCAGAAAAATTCATGAACACAAGAAATTTAGCAAACTCTTTTCAGGGAATTTCTGGACTTCCTAAAACCATAAACATCCTAATAAAGGGCTCTATTATCTAAGGGAGAAAACCCTGGGTTGAATGTCCCTTTTTGTGCTAAAATTTTTATTATGTTTTTATCACTTGAAAGGAAACTGTAAATCACATTTGAGTATTGTCAGTACTGCACAGTAGATATTTATGATCACTGAAAAAGTAGTGGAAATGTTAGTCACTCAGTCGTGTCCGATTCTTTGTGACCCCATGGACTATAGCCTGCCAGGCTCCTCTGTCCATGGAATTCTCCAGACAAGAATACTGGAGTGGGTTGCCGTTTCCTTCTCCAGGGGATCTTCCCTACCCAGGGATTGAACCCTGGTCTCCCCCCGGAATTCCAGGCAGATTCTTTACCTTCTGAGCTACCAGAGAAGTCTAGGATTTCTAAACTCAGTTAATAATATACCAAATGATAAAAGTCCTCATACAAAAAAGGTTTTGTATAATTATAGTTGATAGTAACAGGGTTTGCTATGTAGTAACAGGAGGGACATTTATATGGACATATATTAATTTATTTCTAAGCTTAACTCAATATGAGGAATAGTTTTTCATTCCTCACTTGTACAGGGTGGAGATGGACTTTTTTCTTTCAATTTGTTTTTCCAGACCTATTTAGAGCAGTCAAAATAGGAAAACCACCACACCGGTCCTAAAATTCACTTCCTCCATCCGTTTTCTGTACTCTGCTCCAGGTTTGATGAGTATAACTTTCTAAACATGTCATTTATTTTTATTTTTATTTTAGTCTAAATGTCCCTTCAAAAATACCAGGGGAAAATATTTTTAGCTTAGCTAAGAAAACAAACATGTTGAAATGACACCCAAAATGTTCAGAAAGAATTGGTGTTTCTAGTGTATTTTAACAGTGAGCCCAAATGATACATGTTGAAACAGAATTTTTCTTCATCTTAGGTGTGTTAATTTCTTCAAGAAATAAAACAGAGAACAATTGAATCCAACTTTTATATCGGAGCTAAATGTTTGTTGTCTTAAAAGATAATTTCAAGGTAGACACTCTGCTGCCTTTTTCCCCAAGTTTTTAATTGCTGTTTATGGACATCCTGGGCAGAGCCAGTGGAAATGCCAATAACGGTGCAAACGAGGCAAAAGATGGGAAGAAGAGTAGTGCTGAGCTCAGCACCACGCATGCACCATAAAGAGACTGTTCTGCCTTCATGACCTCCTAGAAGGCTTTGGTAGAGTTGACAGCTTAGGATTCATCAGGTTCCATTTTGATCCTTACTCTGAGAGCATAACTTGGTTCTGTACAGATCCAAGGGGTGAAAATGATTCTCTTTTGACTCAAAAATATGATCCATTTCACCAGCTCGTCAGGGCCAAGCAGTCTCAGCATCTGTAATGTCTGCATTGTTCCTGTTCCATAAACAGATGAGTGGGGACCAATAGTAATGAATGAGTGGGTAACACTGCGTGAGTGAGTAAGTGAAAGAACAAATAAAGTAACTACCCAGTCAGGCGCTCCATCTGGCTTCAGAACTGTTCATTGAGATTGCGTTTCATTCGCTGGGTCTTTAACTACATAGACCTTGACTCAGCTCAGCGCTCTGCCTTCTTGGGGTCATGGGAAGAATCTGAGTCTTGGATGCCTTAGCCCAGCTACAGGTCAAAGTTGAAATCTCTGTTCTATTCATTATATGTATTATCTTCATCTCCTAGAACTTGAAGCATGTTTATCATATATATTTGGCTAGCTTTCTTCCAGATGGTTCTCCAGTTTCATTTTACCGATTGCATTGTGTAGCTCTTTTGTGAATGCACTTAACTAGACTTGTACGAGAATAAATGACATTATCGATCTGTTGGTCGTTGTCAGTAACTTCCTTCTCATCTCATGATTACTAGTGCTTTTCTCTCGCAAGCCTTCTGAACCCTGCTGGGCCCCCAGTTGCTAAGCATTTTCACTGTACTTTGTCTAACTTTATCAGGATCTTCTAACCTCCCTAACCCAGGCAGTGAAGTGGACTCATTCACACTGGGCTTGTAGAATTACAAGATGGACACTATGAAATGTATCGGTGGGCTATTTAAATCCTTTCCCTTCCTAAAAGGTTACAAGGCCAGATTTCTGAAATTAAGGGTTTTTGTTTTTAAACCCATTAGGCCAACATGGGGACTAAAACTTGAAAATTGCACATTAGATCATTGGCAGGGTGGTGGATTCACATCACACACGTGGCTATGGATTGGGGAGCAAAACATGGATTTTAGACTTATACAAAAAAGCTCACTTTGCATTCAGAATAGAAGAAAACATCGATTGTAACAGAGAGAAAAATCCCACAGAAACTCAGTCTATGCTATTTGATTGACATTATCTCAAAGATAAATTAACCCTTGCTCAAAAGTTCTCAAAAAAAGTCTATTTACCAAGAATACCTAATGAAAGGGTTGTTCCTTTTGACCCTTAAGTTTTTGAAGAAGGCACCTGATTGGTATATTTCCCTTTGTCCCGATGCCCAGCCAACCGCCAGCAGCAACGCAGTGACCTCTGGTGACAAGCCTGGTTGATTCCAGACCCACTTTTCACATTATCACTTGTACGTGTGTCTCCTTACGTGCAAAAGAGAAGTACACGTGGATGAAAGTTTCAGAGGCTGCAGGCAGCCCCAAGATTTGAAAACTCACCTATAAAGAGGGGATGTGAGGGGAGACTTGTAGGACAATGAAGCAGGGAGAAAGAACCCCCAGATGGGACCCAGTTTACCGTCCTGTGTCAGACTACGACTCTAATCTTAGCGTACGAGGTGAGGGTTCCCCCTGACCTTGGGCTGGGCCCTGGGCCTTTTCTCCCTGAACACCAGGGATGGCAAAGAGGAAGCCAAGTGTGTCGCCACAGAGTTCTGCAAGGCTAGGTCAAAGGTGGAAAACAACGGATCAAAATAGAAGTAGGGCCCAGCTACTACTTACTACTTCTGGGTAGCAATTAATACCCTGCTTATTACATACCAGGCACCATTTCAAGCTCTTTGCTGTATTATTGTATCTCCTTTAAAACCAGGTTCTGGAACTTCTGTGGTGGTCCAGTGGTTGAGACTTTGCCTTCCAATGCAGGGGGATAAGGGTTCAATCCCTGGCTGGGGAGCTGGGATCCCACATGCCTCGTGGCCAAGAAGCCAAAATGTAGAACAGAGGCAGTGTTGTAACAAATTCAATAAACACTTTGAAGACATGGTCCACATTAAAAGAAAAAATCTTGAAAAAAACAAGTTCCTGAGTGCTGCCCCATCTGCTAGCTGTTGATTAGCTCCATGATTTATTCATTCATACAGCACGTATGATGTGCCAGGCCCACACCGCTTTAAGCATATTACATGTAACGACTCATTTAATCCTCACAAGAACGTCGTGAGGCAGTACTGTCACTAATCCCACTTTACAGATGAACAGACTGAGGCCCAGAGGCACTTTTAGCACCTTGCCCAAGATCATGCCGTAGGAAGGCGCCGAGCTGTGACGACACCTGTGTCGTGCTCTCAGCCACCACGACAGGCTTCTTCTCAGGTTCTGATACTCACTGATTATAATTATAGTCTGGCTGTTGGTTATATGAGTTTGGTCATTGTAATCACAAAGAAAACATTGAAAAATATAAAATGATGTAAACAGATAACCTCTGCTGTCCTCAAAAGATCAAATTTTAGTTAGGGTTAAAATTACTTTGATGATATTCATTGATATCTAGGACTTTAAGGATGGCTCAGTGGTAAAGAACCCGCCTTCCAGTGCAGAAGATGTGGTTCGATTTGGGTCACCTGTGTCATGGGAGGAAGAGAGTGGGGGTCCGAAAATCTGAATCTGAATCTGAATTTGAATCTCATCTTTACCATGAACTAGTGGATTGGTCCAGGGCACTTCTTTTTTTTTTTTTTAAGTTGAAGTATAGTTGCTTTAGGGGCTTCCCTGGTGGCTCAGTCAGTAAAGAACCCACCTGAAATGCAGGAGACCGCTTGCAGCACGGGAGACTCGGGTTCGATCCCTGGGTTGGGAAGATCCCCTGGAGAAGGAAATGGCAAAACCCACTCCAGTGTTCTTGCTTGGAGAATTCAATGCAGAGAGGAGCCTGGTGGGCTACAGTCCATGGGGTTGCAAAAGAGTCAGACATGACTTAGAGACTAAACCACAATGACAACAGTTGGTATCTATCTGTAAACCAAAAGGCGATTCTTTGTCTGCATTTAATGGAGAAAGCAGACCCTGGGGTGCTTGACGACTCAAAGAAGCCCCCCGTGGAATCGGTTGGGGCATGCCTGTCACGAGCATTATCAGGTGCCCAGAGACCTGCCCCTTGGCAGGATCTAAGGATCAGGAGCGGGAGTCTCTCCAAGACTGTAAACCAGAGCTTCAGAACCAGAGGCTATGATTCAGTGCCGTTGGACCAATAAGCAGCTCTAATCAAAAACAGTTAAGCCCCCAGAATAAAGACTCAAGACCACTGAGGCAGAGACTTACCTGAGGTGGTCCAGTGGTTAAGATTCTGCTTTCTAATGCAGGGATTCGGGGTCAATCCCTGGTATGGGAATTAAAGCCCCACATGCTGAGGGGTATGGCAAAAAAAAAGGCCACGGGCTGCCAGCATGCAGGGTGCCATGTTATTTGTGTTCGGCTGTTGCGGGCGGCCCGTCCCTTGGGTTTGGATATAGCAGAGAAAGTGCAGTAACCACTGGTCAGCTATGCTTCTAGATGCTTCCCTCCAGGTTCCTTTCTTCTTCCCACGGAAGATGTGCAGACCACCTAAAAAGCCCTGCCATTCCAGGAAGACTTTATACTTAACAGAAGATAAGGGAACCTGTAGAAATTTATGCTACAGAGGCCAAATTAATTTACCAGTGAGCAGAGCAGTCTCCTTTTCCTTCCAGCTGGAAACAGATCAGAAGCTTCAAGGCATTAGAAAATGCAAGCTACATAACAAAATTCTGAGTCCAAGCATCTCATGGAGTTTTGGCTCTTGATGTTAACGATGAAGGATTGTAACCCAGGTGTGACTCTCAGTGCAGAGTTGGCAGTCTTTATTAGAACGGCAGCCAGCTGCAACAGTGACCTCTAAGAATATGGAAATAGACCGTCCAGGGCCACCATGTTTCAGCTCAGCGTTTGACATGGGCAGCTCGTCCCAGTACTGAAAGGGTAGCAGCCGCCTGTGGTCCAAGGACACTTAGGGGCTCTTAGCAGCGAAGGACACGAGGATGTACAGGAGCCCTTGAAGAGCCCTCTAGTCGGCACAGCTGCCTCTAGGCAGGACCATCTCACCACTTCAGACAAATGAGAAGCATCCTGACAACAGACCTCCAGAGGAGGGACTCCAGGGAGACAGTGCAGGACAGGAAAGCCTGACACGCTGGGGTCCATGGGGTCGAGAAAAGGCAGACATGACTGAGCAACTGCAACGAACAAGGGAGCAGCTCCAAGCTCATTCATCAGCTTGCACTCTAGCAAAGCGGTCTTGGGTAGCTAGGCTGTTCCTGCAGCAAGGACAGGAATCTATCCTAGAAAGTTACACGACTTAAAAATGTTACAGATGGGTGGATGGATGGATACAGATAGATGATGGATGGAGAAAGAGAGAGAGGTAAATAAAAAGATGATGGAGAAAGGTAGAGAGGGAGAGACAGACCGAAAGGGTGAGAATAGGTGACTGTGAGGGACGGTCAAAGCCCTAGCAACAAGACACTTAAGAAGTATTTATTAAAGAATTATTTGCCAGTGAATCCACCAAAACCCGTGCAAAACAGATGCCCGCTTTTGTCATGTTCCTGACGCACTGCCCACAGGCCTCTGATGTAGCACCTTATCATGTTGCAGCATTAGGATTTGGTAGCTGACGGTCTGCTGGCTGGAGTGTGAGCTCCTATCTTATTCTTGTCTGCAGTCTTAGCATCTAGCCCAGTGTCTGGTTCCATGGAAGGAAGGAAGGAAAAAAGAAAAGAGGGAGGGAAGTGGGTCAACCGAGATGATGAATAAAGGTCTGTCTTTAAAGGAGCGGATCACTCCTGATGTGGCAGTCTTCAGTGTCTTCCTGCCCAGACCTCACCCGTCTGATGTCCGCTCCCCCTCCGTCAGTGGTGAGCTGTCACCCTCAAAGTCACCATGATCATGTATGATCGCCTGGCGTTGGACGGGTTTGTTGATACTTACCCCCATTTAATACCTTTCTAAGGAATGCTGATTCACTGGGAGGCTGTTTGTCGTGAAATAATCTCCCCGCTGTGTTTCGCTAGAGTTCATTGTGTGTGTGTACCTTCCGTAGCTCCGTGGTGTGGTCTCAGCCAGCGAGAGCTGGCGTGACGCCTGGTGAGGTGTGCTCTCGGCCCGCGGTCCTGAGCAAACCTTACACAGATGTCCTCGGGCAGCGCGCTTTTGCTCGTTGAGCGTGTTCTATGTCCTCTGACACGCTGCCCTTGACACACACGGCTGACGAAAGTCATGGGAGTGAAGGTCCCAGCTCCAAACGCCGCTGTGGGAAGTCAGGGGAGAGGCCGCGGAGTCCAGCCGGCGCTTGAGGTCTGCTGGCGGGACCCGGGACCTGGAGAACCGGGCGCCTCCAGTGCCGTGGAGGGAGTGGGGGCATCGGGGCTGGGGGGGCCTGGAGGCATCCTTGGAGGGCAGGGAGGGGCCAGTGCAGTGCTGGGGCCTTCCGGGTGGCCCGCCTGGCCAGGGTCGTGTTGCCGAGCCCCCGGGAAACGATCACGCGGCCTGTGGCCCTCCCAGGGCCCCCGGCCGCTGACCTGGCGGGAGTGACACCCTTCTGCCCGCATCCAAGCCCTCGCATCTTTCTAGGCTCAGCCTAAGGCTGATTTGGCCAGGTTTCTCCTCCTCCACAGAAGCTCCTTCTCCTTCCCTTGGAGCCCTCTCTCGGGCAGCCCCTGCAGCCCTTGGACCCTGAGACGTCTCCCCGGGGCCTCGTACTGGGCAGCCTCTGAAGCCCCGAGCAGCTGCCACGCTCACAGCCCCTCCCAGGGAGCGTGGCCCGCAGCGACTTCTCGCACCGAGGGCTTGGGCCTCGTGGGCCTGCACCCTGGCCCTCACTGATGCTGGGTTAGGGCCCGCAGTGTAACAGAGGGTGCCGCACTTGCTCTGCAGGAGACAGCGCAGCTTGGCAAGAGGCCTGGCACAAGCCCCCTGCCTGTCCGGGGCACTTCTGTGTGTTCACACTCACGTGATATACTGTTTTTTTCATGCCAAATGGTACAAAAAGGAAAATTCAAGTGGTCCGTAATTTCGCCACCCAGATTATTCATCATGTTAAAAGGGCAAAAAAATATCAGTTGTTTTATTCACATGCTGTATTTTGTTCATGTGTACCTTAGTTTTTAGACTGTTGCTATTCATAGATCATTACCTCTGTTTCAGAGATTAGTAACTCTTTAAGTTTTAAAAATCACGTTTCATACGTAAATCCCCAGTTTTTAACTGGTTTTATTTCAGTTGGGAACAGCATTATAAAGATTACAAAGAACAGTTAAATTCCCAGGTTATCTAGAAAGGACTATTCAACTCAAAATGTATCTTTCCCATAATAAACACTGTGGGCACACTGGTTTATGACGATGATTGATTCAGTTAGACCTTCCCTGGGAGTCATCTGTGTTCTGTAACCTTGTCATATAGTGTGATCGTTATCTGCACTTTCCCTGGGGCTGAAGTCTTTTCTATTCCTTTGCTAGACCCAAAGGTCCTCTAGTCCAGCGTCTCACCTAATCCTGCCTTTCTCCCCCTGTTGCAATTCCCTTCTCCAGGGGGTCTTTCCAACCCAGGGATCGATTCTGTGGCTCCCACACTGCAGGCAGATTCTTTACCATCTGAGCCACCACGGAAGCCTGTACCTGGCTCTTGGCATTCTGTAAATGTTTGTCGAGCAGGTGCACATGAAACACACCTAGCCTGATGCCTTTGCCCAAGGAGTATATTATTCCCATGGATTCTTTTCAGCTTGTGAGCCCACAAGGACGAGCGAGATGGGATCAGAAGGGTCTCCTGCGTTACTGAGACTGAGAACCCGGCCACTGGGCAGGGCAGTGGAGATGGGGGACCAGTCGGCCGAGGCTGTAGGAGGGATGAACGCAGGAGGTTCTTGAGGGCTCCCAGGCCCGAGAGGTCTGAGGCTTGGGGCCGGGGAGATGGGGATAAAACTGTCCCAGAACAATGAAGACGGAGCCAGAGACAGAAAAAGTGACAGCGATGAGTCCAGGGAGAGGGACAGAGAAACACACAGACAGAATCATAGCAAATACATTCATCTGAACGAGACGGCTTCTGCCAGTGCTGGCCGGCCCCGAACGCCTGTCTCCTCCTCCGGGTTGTAAATCCCTCGCGAGCAGGGCTCACGGCTTGTTCACCTGGGGGTGCTCAGGGCCGAGAGGGGGCCTGGCACACAGCAGCTCCCGGGAACGGTTTAGAACCTGAACTGAGTTGATAAAGGAGGATTTCGCCACCTGTTTTGACAGCATATCCAGGGCTCCCGTGGTTTCCATCGCCTGGAATATTATGAAGCTCTCTCCTTAAATCTAACTGTACTTTCCTGATACAGTTTAAGTCCATTTCCTCTCAAATGGCTTACAATGCACAGGATGATTTTTCAGCCATCCGGGAAGAAGGAATACTGTGTATAAAGCCTGGATTCAATAAAACCAGATTTTTTAAAAAATAGCTCTTAGCATCTTCTACTACAGACACTGGTCTGGGCAGGGCTTTTTATTTTATTGAATCCAGCTGAATAGCTTGACTACATTAATAATGGGGCTTCATTTCCAACCACTGGCTCACAGTCTTTTCCCCTAAAAGCCTTATGGTACTTAAGCAACTGCTAATACATGAATAATTGCTGGTGGCATCATTTCCTGCCATGATTTGACCACCAGGATGAGGTTTTTCTTCTTGTACCTAATCTGGTGTTCTCAAGCAGGCCATGTGTGGGCCTGCAAGATCATACTGCAAATACAGTAAACAGATCTAACTGCAGCTATGATTTGGGTTGTATTAGGTTTCTTTATGTGGAGAAATTAAGGATTTGAGGGAGATTCTGATGGGTGGATAGTACACTGAAGGGATGCTCCCTCAAGGTGGCCCAGAGGTTTGAACCTAGTATTTCTGCTGAGCATGGTCAGAGCCGTTCTGCAGGGTCCCTGGAAGGACTGGCAGATTTTACCCCACTTACTTTAAAGATGCTCTTTTGCTCTTTCAGGACTTCCCTGGTGGCCCAGTGGTTAAGACTCTGCCTCGCAACGCAGGAGACTTGGATTTGATCCCTGGTTGGGAACCAAGTGGGTGTGTGTGTGTGTTCAGTCACTCAGTCCTGTCCGACTCTTCACGACCCCGCAGACTGCAGCCCGCCAGACGCCTCTGTCCATGGGATTCTTCAGGCAGGAATACTGGAGTGGATTGCCATTTCCTTCTCCAGGGGAATCTTCCTGACCCAGGGATCACACCAGCGTCTCTTACGTCTCTTGCATCGGTAGGCAGATTCTTTACCACTAGCAACACCTGGGCCTCCCTGCTGGCTCAGCTGGTAAAGAATCCGCCTGCAATGCGGAAGACCCGGGTTCAATCCCTGGGTTGGGAAGATCCCTTGGAGAAGGGAAAGGCAACCCACTCCAGTGTTCTAGCCTAGAGAATTACATGGACTGTATAGCCCATGGGGTCTCAAAGAATTGGATACGACTGAGTGACTTTCACTTACTTTTGGGAACTAAGAGGGGCTTCCCTGGTGGCTCAGGGGTAAAGAATCCGCCTGCAGTGCAGGAGCCCTGGGTTCAACCCCTGGGTCGGGAAGATCCCCTGGAGAAAGGAATGGCAACCCACTTGCCTGGAGAATTCCATGGACAGAGGAGCCTGGTGTCCATGGGGTGTCCAAGGAGCCTGGTGTCCAAGGGATCAGAAAGAGTCGAGCATGACTGAGTGACTAACACTTTCACTTTCTCTTTCTTGGGAACTAATATCCCACGTGCTGCAGAGCAGCCAAACCTGCATGCCACAACTAGAGAGTCCATGCCCGGAATGAAGGACCCTGACACAGCCAAATAAATAAAAAATAAACATGCAAAGAGATGCTATTTATTCAGCTCCCATAGAACCATGCTTCTTTTTAAAAAAAAGTTTCCCTGCAGGATGATACTTAACCATCACTTGAGTGATATTTTTTAGTATACCTAACTGGGGCAAGATACCCGAGTAGAAGACAGATACCTAAAACATAGTTGTTAATGGGAATACAGCATAGCACCTAGGAGCGCAGCTTGGAGCCTCATGACCTGAGCTTGGATCAGCACTTTCTCAACATGTGGCTTTATAGGAGTTACCTATTCTGCCTCGGTCTTCTCCTGTGAGAAGTGGGGTTGTTAACAGTATCTACTGCATCCAGATAAATTGATGTTTGCTGAATGCTTAGATCCATGCTTGATCACAGAGCTCTGAAATACCTGTTATGACTTACGTTTGTCGTTTTGTTGAAAACTCAGGGCATTTGTTCCTCTCCACATGGCCCCCACTTAGGATGCATAGTGAAGCTGATCTCCCACCTCACATACAATACTTTTTTGGCCAAAATAAAGTATTTCTTTTAACTGGGAACTTTGTGTGCCCATTGCAGTGGGGCTCAGTACTGTGGGGATAAAAGGGAACAAAAAGCAGGATGCCCCCCTCAAAGACTGCAGTCCAGCTGGACAAACGTGACTATCGCGCTTCAAGTGGAACCAGAGGGCAGACAGGTGACGCGTGGGAGGCCTTCCAGAGATGGAGGCGCTTAACGCAGCTGGCCTGGATGGCCAGACCAGGCTCCTGGAAGGATGATCTGAGTTTGGGAACAGGGTGCAGACTTGCGGGATGGAGGTAGTAAGGTGATAGTGAGTTGGGAGGTGGAGGCGGGGATAGCGTGTTGGGGGGCTCGGAGGGGGCGGGTGGGAATCTGGGGGGACCAGCTCAGCTCAGTGGAGAAGCAGCGAGGGCAGGCCCAGGCCGAGGGCAAATTGCAGGGTGAGCGCAGGTGGCACCGGGAAGTCAAGGGAGAGAGGCCCGACTATGGAGGTCTTCACAGAGCAGGCAAATGAGTGTTTAGACTTGGTTGACTAGAAAAAAGGAAGAAAGAGCTCTCTGCCGGCTCTCTGCGAGCTTGGCTGCTATGTCTCCCGAGGCCCTTCCCGCCACAGCAGCATCCCCACACCAGGCCCTGCGCGTCCTCCAGTGACGGCCAAGCTAGAGGCATTAGGCTTTTCCCCCTACATGAGTTACCAACCACCACAGACCCCAGGAACGCTTTTCTGTTTTAGGAAAGGCCATGGTGGCTTGATGGAGGTGGTGAGGCTGCTGTCTCTACCTCTTTACGTCTGAAATCTCTACTAGGACGCAGAGAGACAGGGTGGTGTTTGCTCAGGTGCATGCTCGTCGTCCTGCAGCTTCCTGGGTTTTGCTCAGAGCTCCGTGATCATCTGCTCACGCGAAGGAGGTTTACGGGCCCGTCTGCCCGGCTCTTGCCTTCTCTGGTCTGGTCTTTGCTGTTTCTGGAAGCCGTGTTTTCTTTCCTCCTCGTGGGCCCATTCCAGCCTTGAGTGAGGAGCAGGCGGTCCCCGGCAGCTCATCTGTATCATCGCTCACTGCCTGTGAAGTGGAGGGAAATAAACAGCACATGGGAGGGGGAGTCTGTGTTCTAAGAACTGCTTTGGTTTACACATCTATAGATACACTCACCCAGCACCGCAGGTCACATGGCCTGGCTGGTGAAGCTGAGCATGAGTCACTTGTAAATTAGTCATAGAGAAAGAAATATGTTTCTAAAAGCCAAGCACCGTTGGCTTACACATGAAGCCGGGGGAGTGAACAGGCAGCCTCATAAAGCACTCAGGCCTCCCGTGACAGCTGGCGTGCATGGCGCATCTGGTGGGAAGAGTGAGTCTCCTGGCCCGAGAGCCCTTTACCGTGCGCTGGAGCTGCAGCTGAGCGTCTGGGCCAGTGGGAACCCCCACATTGGAGCAGGGGGTGCTTGGGATCGGTTCCACCTTTAGCCAGTCTTTCTCGTACAGTCTCACTTTGGCACAACAACTTTTCTATTTATTTTTTAAGATTTTTGTTGTTGTTGTCATTGTGCACCATTTTTAACGTCTTTATTGAACTGGTTACAATATTCTTCTGTTCTATGTTTTGTTTTTTGGCTTTGAGGCACGTGGTCTCTCTGACCAGGGATGGAACCCCCACCCCTTGCGCTGGAAGGTGAAGTCTTAATCCCTGGACCACCAGGGAAGTCCCGAGAATGCATATATACACACATATGGATTGGAGGATGAGTACTCTACGATGCTGTGACGGCCTCTGCTGCACATCAGTGTGAATTGGCCATGGGCACACCCGTGACCCTCCCAGCTCCCCCACCCCGTCCCTCCAGACTGTCACCTAGCACCAGGGAGAACTCTTGACTGAGGCCTTTAGTAACATAGTCAGATGGTGGAGACTAACCATCTGAGCCTGAAACATGGAGAAGTGTGTCGGTTGGACAAGAGGTCAGGTCAGGAGGGGCCAAGGAGAGGAGGCCTGGAGTGTCATGGAGCGCAGGAACCTCAGCGGAGCTGGGAAGGAGAAGGAATCCCACCCCAAGCAAGGTGGGAAACCATCTGAGCAAACAGAGCACTCCGGGGACAAAGGCTGCCCCTTCACTGGATCCACTGGGAGCCTCAACTTTTTTGACACACGCAAAAAATAGAGAAGAGGAGGAACAATCACCAAGGGAGGCCAAGGCACTGCTTACTAAATTAGCCCAAAGGAGGGATTTCACCAAATGCAAATTGAACAAAGAACAATATGTGTGACTCAAAATATCCGTTATGCTCTTAATGTGAGAGGGTGTGAGGCAGGGAAGTGACCTTTGAAAGGTTTTAACGTTGTAAACTTTTGTAACCACATTGTTTTGATTGCTGGAAGATTTAAGAAAGGATTACCTCGGGGTACCATTTTGGAAAAGTGATTTAGAAGAAAAAAAAAAAAACCTGCTTTCTACATAGTATGTTGGGACTTTTTTCACTCTGTTTTTGCTTTGAAGACGTCCGATTCAAATGTCCATGAAGCGGCTCCGCCCTTCATGTGAAACGAGGCTAGAGGTGCGGCTCCTGCTTCGTCTGGTCTTCTGCCCCGGCCTGTCTGCCAGAATTCGGGTTCAGTGGGTCGGGGCACCCCTACATGCTCCCCGAAGGAAGTGCCTTTGGCACTGTTTCCCCTCCCAGCCCCACCCCTGCCCCTGCCAGTGGGGCTAAATCCTTGCAAAATAGAGTCTCTGTCCCTCACCCTGAATTGGTGACTCCGGGCCAGACATTCCCCTGAAGGTCTCCTCAGAAGTTTGGGAAACAGGAAATGTGAAGAAAATGTCTAATGTGCCCGGTCATGTGAACTCCTCTTTCGATGTTGCAATAGAATTTTGGAAAAGAGTGCTCAGCCTTGGTTGCACCCTCCTCGTCAGAGTGAGCCTCTGCTCCTTTGAGAATATGGTCAATTTGACTATCCCGCCTCAACTTCCCTCTTTCTAAACATGTTAGCCCCAATGCCTGAAGAACAGAACCAGAAAAGAAACATTCTGGGTCTTCAGTGGCATGGTCAGATTGCCAGCAGGGCTGCTGAGAGGGGCCCATGTGCTTGTTGTCCCTGAAAAGTCCCTTGGCATCTCTTAGAAACGCCCATCCCTGCCAGCGTGTCCGTGCAGGCTCACCTCGCATCTCCGGAACCTTCACAACCTATGTTTGCAATAAATGATTGATGACGAGGCTGGCTTCCCACGCATTTGGCTCTGATCATCTCCACACTGAAACATTCAGATGCAAATAATTTTCAAACTAAATGGCTTCAAGGGATCTTTCCGGGAGGATGGAAAAGCATCCATATCTTCAGAGGGGAGTGGCTTCCCCAGGCATTCGCTTTTAGTCCAGATTCATCCAACTGTACACACACACAAATGTTCTATAGGTAAATTATACCTTCAGGAGAATGTTTAAGATTAATAAAGTGGCTTGAGTGTGGAAAAAATAAAAAGTGGACATGATGTAAATGACTCCACTGAAAGGGATTTCAAAAACATTAAGAGCTGGCCAGTAGGAACTAAGAAATATATGTGGGCAGTCTCCCCACCCCACCCCCCCATACGGGAAATCTTTGCAAGGTGAGCAGATTCAGCCCCGCTTGTAGAAACTACAGCTGGTTATGTGCATGCGTCTGTGTTTTCATATGTGGTTTGTTATCTTGATGTCCATTTTTGTTTGGCTTATTTCCCTATTCAATTGGATTTTTTTCTCCTATTTCCTGACACCCCCACGGTACCAGATATCCCAGGCCTTATGAAAAGCAAATGCCCAATAAATGTCCCCTCATCCCCTGGGATGGTGTCCTTCCCCACGCTCTGGAACATTCTACTGAAATTAGCCAGTGCATGTTGGCCTCCAATGCTTGTGTAAAAATGGAAAGTGAAAGGAGAAACATATACACTTGCACTAGTTTTCAGAAAATTCCCAGCTATGTCAGTTTCTAAAAAAAAAAAAAAAAAAGAAGAATCCATTTCAGAACTTTTACTTGGGGAAAACTATTTTTGCCCCACAAGAAAAATAAAACATGTGCTCAGTAAGTAGTGATATTTATTTAAAAGTAAGAAAACAGTGTTCAAGACTCTGAATGAATGTGGGTGAGGGGGCAAAGCGTCCCTTTGCTTTCTGTCTCTCTTCCCTCCTCTTCATGGCTGCTCAGAAGAACAGGTGTGGAAATTCCCGCCAAGTGTCAGCTCTGTCCGTTTACACGTTTGTATACGGAGTTTCATGTTTTTTTTTTTCCTTCTGACAAGTCAGTCTTTTTGTCATCATCTCATCTTGAAACTAGAGAGGAAGGGAATGGAAGAGCGAATTGCTAATATGAGAGGCTTCTGGAAATTCCCCTTTTATGGTACATGAGTCTTTCTTAAGAATAGTTCTCTTTCAGTTGTGTTTTTGTGATTTCGGTGAAAATCACTTGCCCAGCCCTACCTCTGTTTTGTTTAAGTCTGACTTGATCCCAACTCTCTTTAGTTTATTTTTCTCAGCTCTCTTTAGAATCAGGGGCTGGAGAAGGCGGGGCAGAGGATAACTTGATTTTCACTGCTTGGGAGAAAAGAACCCAACTGAGATACTTAAAAACAAAAAAGATCATCTGAGTATAAATCTATCTTCACGTGATTTTGGACAATGGGTTCACCCAATATCTTATAACCTGAATGATCTCACGTGAACTGAATGACTCACGACTGCCCGGATGGTGATGAGCAGCTTTATAAAACACCCCTGGCATCTTGCGTGTTAATGGAGACTGATTGGTTTCAGTTACAACCTGGTTGAAGGGAAGCTGACCGACCTGTTTCCAAGTCAGTACAATACCAGGTGATTCACAAGCAAAAAAGCTTTTTTCCCACACCGCTTCGGAGGATGTCTTCTTGAAGAAGGATGTAGGTCTTGGACCCTGGGGCTGGAACAGGCTGACGGCCGGTGTGCCTGCAGGTAGAAGGGCCCCTGGAGGGAACAACAGATCTCACTGTCCCCGGAGTGGCTGGCAGACCGCCTGGGGGGCTTGGAGGGCCCAGGCGGCTAGCGGACTGAGGCTGGAATGTAGGAGAGTGTGTGACAGCTGGTCCCAAGGCCTGGGCTACCGGGAATATGCTAATTAGCGAGATGCCCGTGAGGGCCGGGTCAGCGGGCGGCCAGGTAAACAGTCTCAGGTTATTTCTGCGTTGGCAGAGGGAGGCAGTGGCCAAGCGCCTTCTGTCCAGTTGTTCTTGGCAGTTACTCATTAATTGCACCTCAAGGCACCACTAGGGCAGACTAGAAAAACGCTCCTCCAGGAATCCTCTGCCCTCCTCACCCCCCAGCGTCCACGTGACCCACTCCTGCAGCGTGGAAACTAGGGGCACCTCTACCTGGGCGCCTTTCTGAGAACAGCTAGCCTCCCAGGGCCCTGGGGGGCCACAGCCCGCTCCCACCCCAGTCCCAGGACCCCTGGACTCTAGGCCAGGTGAGGTGAGACCTGGTCGGAGCTTTTCTTATGAAATCTCTTGACCTCTGAGTTTCTTTTTCCTGCTACGTTGAGCCCCAAATATGTTTGTTTTCTTTCTAATTTTGGCTTTTGAAAGAAAAAAAGAATGGGTACAGTGTAAAAGTTTTCTCATATCCAGATTGGAAATTCCCTGCTCACCCTGAAACCAGGCAGGTGCAGTTTGTCTCTCTGTCAATAAACAGTGTGACCTTGGCCTGGACAACCTCTGGTGGCCACGGCGGGCCCCAGGCCCATCTCAGGGTTCGAGAAGAGCCAAGCTGCCCTGCGTCAGAAGCTGGGCCTGCCTCTTGCTCTTCTTCTTTTTTTTTCTTTTTGATCTTCTGATAGAGACCACATAGTGTTCTCTTCACGGTATTTTGATGACATATGACGTATAAACACAGGTGTGACCTTTACGCTGTACACGGTGTTACCATTATAATGAGTGAGAGAAGATACTGTCAGCTGAGTTCAAGGTGAAAGCCGGAAGCAGCCAATACTAATTTTCACTGAAAACAGCGTCGCAGAGCCAGGCGTGGGAGCCCCTCTGGGGGCTCAGTTCAGCTGCCTCTTGTGTTGTTTTATGGACCAACCCCAGATGAAGGGTTTCCATGGGATGTGCCACCTCTCACGGTCCAGACCTACTGGGTGACACTCACTCTGAGGGCCCCTTGTCCCCTGGGGCCACCCTCCACATCATGAGGTGTCTGGTCCTGCCGTCCATGCTGGCTGACATTTCACTTCTCTGGGACTCCCGTTTTCTTGCTTCCTTTGTCTTCTTCCTAACCCCAATTGAGGACTTGGTTCCTTGCGGGGGGGAAACCGTCAGAGCCACAATTAATGTAATTGTTTATTTGTATGAAGGCTTTATTTATTAACAGCTTCAGGACTGTCCACGTGACAGAGTGTGGCCTCCGGCTTGGGCTCACATGAGTCGCCACTGTGTCTTTTTCTCACCAAGCAGCCAGCACAGGGGAGAGAAAATGGAGGAGAAGACGGCCGGCTGACCATCGCGATTTGCTCCTCCAGCCCCGAGCTGCCTCTGGGCAAGCGCTCTGACCAGCGTCCCTGGTTGTCCAAGACGTGGGGAGGTTAGGACTGCAGGCGAAGAGCCCCTCCGGGTTCTGAAATCCACGGGTTGGCAGTTCCTGAGCAGAACAGGAGAGGGCCTCCCAGGCCTTGTTTCTCTTCCTGGAGGTTCAGGTGGACGGGTCGTGGACGGGGGCAACCTTGCAGTGTCAGGTCGGCGAGGTGCAGGGGGACTCCCAGCCTGGCGTCTGGGGGAGCCCCTGGGGCTGGACGGCAGGGCTTCCCGGAGGGCGAGCCTGCCTCCCAGGGCCCAGTGTCAAGGTCGGCCGGTGTCTCTGTTGTCCCCAGGAAGCTGGGGCTTCTCCTGGAGTCTAGCGCGTGGAGGCCAGGGGCTCTGCTGGAAATCCTGAGATGGCCGTCTCAGCACAGGTTTACTTGCAGTGGTCCACACCGGTGGCCCAGTCTGGGCTGAAAGCTCTGAAAGCGCTGGGCTGCTGTGAATGGAAAAGTCACTTGCCGTCCCCTCAGCCCGAGGAGCGAGCCCTCTGCTGCCCACGGGCCTTGCCGTCCACTCTTCGTCCTCCCCTCCGTCTGCAGCCGCCCCCCAGCAAACTGCATGAATGTTCACTGAGGCGTCCAGGGCAACAGGCTTCTGGGCCAGCTCGGGGAGGCCCGCGGGCAGGCGGGGCAGGAGAACCGGAGGCCAGGCCGTGCTCTGCGCCCTCTCTGGGTCCCATCGGTGGTCCACACCTGGGAGACCCCCGGTGGTGACCTCCGACCTGAGAGAGAAAGGCGGGGCGCGGGGGGCTTGTGGGCAGAAAAGAGAGGCTCTGACGAGCTCTCCAGGGACGGAAAGGAGGAGAGGGCTCCGCGGGCCCCAGCGGGCGTCCCGCCCGGCCGCCCTCTGCTCTCCTCCGCGCCGACAGGAGGCAGTAGAGGCGGAGCCGCCTCTGGACCGGGCCCCCCAGCTGCCGCCCGCCCGCGCCGGGCCCCTCTCCCCGCCGCGCCCCTCGCCTCAGCCCGCAGGCCCGCCCGCTCCACGCTCCGCCGCCCGCGCCAGCCTGGCTGTGTGTGGCTTCCTGACCCATCTGATACCATCAGCCTCGTGGGCGGCTTCTCAGCCTCTCCGGTGAGGGCGCCTCGCCGCTTCAGGCGGAGCGTCGGTCCCTCGAGGCGGGAGCCCTGCTCGGCCCCGTGGCCCCAGAGCCCGGTTCAGCCCTCTCGGTGGGTGGAGAGGCCTGCCCTCCGCGCCCCGTCCGAGGGGCCCGCTGGGGAAAGTCGTCTCAAGGCTGCTCTCACTCCAGCCGTGGGAGCCAGTGGCGCCATGCCCCCGTCTCTGTGGTTGAATATACTGGGGCCCAGAGGGATCGGACATCTTAGGCAGAGTCAGAGCTACGACGTCCTAGACTCGGAAATCCCTCTCAGCGCTCTGGACTCGACCGCACACCACGCGGGCCCCGCGCCAGACAGCCCTGAGGTTCTTGGTGTGTCGAGAGTCCATCTGCCGGGAGCATGGCACAGTCTTTATGGATTGAGGTGTTTCAGTTGTCTTGATTCCAATTTATTTATTTATTCATCCCACAAATCCTTTCACAGCTTTTACCCGGTGCCAGGCACCGTCAGAACCTGGTGAATAAGGTGAATGAGATGCAGGCCCTGCCCTTGGAGAGGGGAGGCACTTGGGGGCTCACCAGGGAGCCGTGATGGGCAGGATGAAAAGTGGGCATGGTGCGAGGTGGTGGGGCTTGGTCAAGAAAGGCTTCATAGAAGAGGTGGTGTTTAACAGTCTTTTTTTTTTTTTTTTGCATCTTCTTAAAAAAATTTTTTTAATTGGAGAAGAGTTGCTTTATAGTGTGTTGGTTTCTGCTGCACAACCACGTGAATTGGCTGTAAGTACACGTGTCCCTTCCCGTGTGAGCCTCCCTCCTACCCGCCCCTTCCCGCCTCTGGGCGGTCGCAGAGCGCTGAGCCTTGCTCCCTCGTCACCCAGCCGCTCCCCACCAGCGAGCTCTTGTCCACATGGCGGTGTATACCTGTCGGTGCTGCTCCCCCAGTTTGCCCCAGCCTCCCCTTCCCCCACGGGGCCCACAGGTCCGTCCTCTGCATCTGGGCAGAGTCCTGAGAAGCATGGAAATGCAGTGTGAGCTGGGGTCAGCTGAAAGGGTGAGGCTTCAGGCTGATGCTTCCAGCAGCACAGGGAGCTGAAGGTGGGAGATGGGCTTGCGGAGAGGTGGGGCTGAGGGCGTCGTCGGGGCCAGCTCACTGTGGATGGGAAACCACTTAGGGCCTGGGAATGAGAGAGAAGGGTACAGTTGCTCTGCTGTTTGAGGGGCGCTCCCTGGAAGCAGCGCCAGGAGCAGACTGGAGGGACAAGGTGAGGCGGGGAGAGCTGGAACAATGCAGCGGGGCTGAGGGGTCTGGCCCGGGTGGGCCGAGGAAGGGGAGGCAGCCTCACGGCAGCGAAGAGTGGGCGGGGAGCGGAGAGGGGGAAGGAGGTCACTTGCGGGCTTCCAGCCGGGCTGAGGCTTCAGGGGAGCTGATGGGGCTTCTAAAGGCAGATTTGAGGAAAGCTTAGTGAGCTCCCTTTGGGGAGTGCTGGGTTTGAAGTAACTGAGTTATATGTGGATATATTTGATTCTAAATTAGGATTTACTTGGAAAAGAACCTGATGGAGAGATTGAAGGCAGGAGGAGAAGGAGACGACAGAGGACGAGATGATTGGATGGCCTCACCAACTCAATGGACATGAGTTTGAGCAAATTCCGGGAGTTGGTGATGGACAGGGAGGCCTGGCCTGCTGTAGTCCATGGGTTGCAAAGAGTCAGACACGACTGAGTGACTGAACAACAACAAATTAGGATTAGAGGCTGACGAGAAATTTGGGAGCCGTCAGCCTACAGGCCTGTTAGCGAGGTTGTCGCTGACTTGTTAGGAAGGATGTGAGGTGTCAACTCCTTGGGGAAGGTATGTGACCATTTCCATAAATCTTTGTGAAATAGTGTGTTGTCTTCATCCCAAAACTAGACTTTGTCCCTAAACTCCAGTTGCCTGGAATTGGAAGGTTCAGGTGTGTGACGAAGGAGTGGTTTTCATCCTTTCGGTACTGTTAAGAGTTACATGAATATCTCCAGCATCTGTATTCAGGTTTCCTCTTTCCAGAGCCACACGTGGTTTTTAAATATTACTGTCTTATGGAAGGTTCATTTCCCCTTGACTGTGTCAGCTGTCCATCCACCTCTGGACCTGCCATTGACTTTTTAAAGTAGCTGGCTGTCATGAGTATTTCAGGTGGGGACCTCATGGCTTAGGAAAAGTCAGAAGTTTTTCTGTTTTCTCTCATCCCAGCTTGATGAGGACAGGCTAGCCCTTCTGCACTGAGGTCGGGAAGGCATAGCTTCTTCTGACTCCAGAGCTCTTGCAGGCTTGTGTCTGATGGCTCAGAAGTATCAAGTCTAATTTGAGTTGTTTTTTCAAGAACTTCCCTTGACTAATGATTTAAGGGAATATTAATAAGATCCTCAAATCATACAAATCCTGCAAAAAGAACTTCACTAGCTTCAGGCTTTTCACATGGCTCTTTTCATATTTGCATTTCCTATCACTTCTTTGAAAGAAGAGGAAAATTGAGATCTCTGACAGTTAAACAGAAAGACGAGGGGAGTAGAAGCATTCACAATGACTGATGGCAGTGCCTATGCTAAAGTGCTTCACAGAAGTCATTTATTCTGATGACAACTCTCGAACTAGAGCCTTATATTCTGTATTTTATGAATTAAGACATGGAGGCTCAGAGACGTTGAAGATTTCATCTCCCAAGTTCGATTGAAGCATTCCGGGGAAAGAAAAGAGAACAATGAACTCATCCGACTCGACACAGCTGGGGATTTGCAGAGTTGAGGTCGCAGCCCAGTTCTGTCTTCCTCTGACGTCTGTGCTCTGTCCTTACCATCACACCACCTCCGGGGGGCGAAGGGTAGAGTGCAGAATCAGAGGCCAAGTGAAATAGGTTTCAGGTGACAGTGACAGGTGGTGGATCTTCATGCAACTGAACTGGATGCCAGCTCTAAGCTAGCCTGGCATGGGTAGAATAGGGGTGTACCTAGCTGTGGGTAGACCTGGCATCTCGTGGTATTGGATGAGAGCTGGCATCCAGGCAGAGCCACGTTCCATGGGATGCTCGGCTCCTGTGTCTGCCGAGGGAGCCACGGTCAGACTGTGTACTCGGTGCCTTCAGTCACGCCCAGCTCTTTGTGACCCCATGGACTGCAGCCCACCAGGCTCCTCCGTCCATGGGATTCCCCACAGAGAGAATCCCACGCCCTCCAGGGGATCTTCCTGACCCAGGGATTGAACCCACGTCCCCTATGTCTCCTGCATTGCAGGCAGATTCTTTACAGCTGAGCCACCGGGGAAGCCCTCCGCAGTCGGATACGTAGGTAGAAAATACTGAAAATGAAGGCTGATAAGGCGTTTTCCCCTGATCACCTACCATCATGGTACAGTGTGTGCCCTAGAATTTCACCAGAGCCACACAAACTGTATCTTCCAATCACAAACTGGATTCTACTGCCACATTTAAAATGGAAAACCAGCAAGGACCTACTGTAGAGCACGAGGAACTCTGCTGGATGTTAGGGGCAGCCTGGACAGGAGGGGAGTCTGGAGGAGAAGGGGCACATGTACATGCACGGCTGAGTCCCTTCACTGTCCACCTGAAATGATCACCACATTGTTAACCAGTTATATCCCAAAACAAAATAAAAAGTTTTTTAAAATAAAAAAAAATGTAGGTGCTGACAGTCGGCTTGTAAGTTGCTATCTTTTGCCTCCTGGGAACACTTTTTACCCTTTATTATTTAACATTTAGGAGTAGGGCTCTGTAGACAAGTTGGTCAGTTAGGTTGACAAAAGCTGGCGATCCCAATGCTAGGAGATTAAAGAAGAAATCCGGCCATCAGGATCCCTTCTGCCTTCACAAGACTTAACAAGTAAAATCTCAGGCTTTTGGACTGACTTGGGGAAAGGTTTTGACGAATTAATGAAAAAATCTTTAATTTTAGAATTTCTTGAAAGAGGTATGTTTTTAAACTTTCAAATACCTAGAATTGGGCACGCAAGTGTCGCCAAGTGGCAGGTCTGCTGAGCAAATAGTGACCACATCAAAACAGCAGGCTCGGTCTGGCGTGCTCTCTCTCTTCGCCCATAGCAGTTACATCTCTTTGGTGTCAAATGCATGTTTTTAAAAATCTTGAACAGTGTTTTCTCTTAGTTAGGTAAACAAACTCCTTGATGGCTATTTATAACTATTGGTTAGTGAGTCTCTCATAAGCCCCACCAAGCAGTTAGAACGGCAGGGGGATGTTTTGCAGGTTGGCTGTGGAGTAAAGACTGTCTGTTTTGATCAGAGCCTCTGTATTGCCCACCCAAGCCCCTGTTTGAAGTTCTGAATTACTTTTTCTCAGATTCCCACCCAGAGCTCTGCTGCCAGCAGCCGTGGATTGTATACATCGAGAGCAGCTATTGCGTCTCCTCCTTGCTGTGTGGGAGCCTGGCCTTGGGGATTCACCAGCGGGCCCATTTCGCTCTTATTTTCCAGCTCGTTTATCCAAGGGCTCAAGGCACCACTGAAAACCTTCCTATCACAGAGAGCCAGTGTTTGAGGGGCATTTGGTTTCAACTTGCTTGTGTTTGAACACTCATATTTATAATCATGCTAATCTCTGAGGCACTCAGATCACATTAAGAGCTTTATCTAAGGCTGCCAAGGAAATGAGCGTGTATCCACAGGGCTGGGAAGGAGGAGAACTTGGGTTGGGCCTTCAGAAATGGAACAGGCTGTGACATCCATTTCAACAATCCTTTCCAGGAGCTTTTTGTTTGGAAAGCCACGTGGCCAGGAGTTGCTCATGGACATGGTTCCCCTCCTCCACTCTCACGCAGGCCTCCCACACCGAGGCCCCCAGGCCTGGATGGTCTGCAGACCCTGGCCCCTCCTCCGTGAGCCCACTCAAGGGCCATGTGGCCGTGACACGCCTGCCCCAGGGCTGCCTTCTCATGCACCCCCTCCTGCCTTCCCGCACACTTGTCTTCAACCGGGGGGCCGGGGAGCAACGGCGATTTTCCCGAGTCCATCTCAGAGTTGAGGTCCTGCTAGCCTCTGAACTGATGCCCAGGAAATCCTGCAGGACAGATGGTCAGGCAGGCAGGGGGCAGCTTGGGATGGCAGGAGGGTGAGCCACAAGGGGAAGCAGCTTAGGGTCAGGGCAGATACTGTCAGGGCGAGGAAGGGAATTTTGGGGGGAAGT
Organism: Cervus canadensis; assembly: GCF_019320065.1. Classification (NCBI taxonomy): domain Eukaryota; kingdom Metazoa; phylum Chordata; class Mammalia; order Artiodactyla; family Cervidae; genus Cervus; species Cervus canadensis. The sequence continues at coordinate 16,521,626 of NC_057408.1, read as the reverse complement.
CTGAACAGATTCATTTGACCCATCTATTAGGCTAATTTATAGAAAATGCACAAGAAGGGGGAAAATTCCCTTTGAGCAACCAGCAAGGTGAAAGAGAAGCAGGGGGTGTCCCTCATCTCATTGCAGAAGAGGAAACCGAGATGACTTCTCGAGTCGTTTATTGAAACCACCGTGAGGGCCCAGTGTAGGCAGGTTGAAAAGAGGCCCCATTTGCCTTCTCAGTGGAGATGTGGCTTAGGACTTTTTGAAGAATATTGCCTGTTCAGTTAGAAGAATATGACAAGAGTCACCCAGTGGAGGTTGGAGAATTCATCTCCATTCTTGAAACCTGGGTAATGCCTTCCTAGGCAGCAAATTTTATGTTGCATTCCAGCATTCCTAGAACATTTACTGTCGGAAGTTTCAACAAAACATGCTCACTAAGCTTCAGGGTTTTTAGGAATCCCATCTGGGTCTACTTGTTTATCCCTACGTGGAGACTGTTGGTGTATCAGCCTAAAACAGCTCACTAGAAGCCTCGGAAGAGTCTGGTTCTAGAATTTGTGCCAGGCTGTGGGAGTTCAGGAAAGGCTCAGCAGTGTGGTTTCACAGCCTGGGAAGAGTGTGCCTTGAGACAAGCGAGATGGGAGCAAAGACAAATGCTAAGAGAAGGTGAAAGGATGGCACATTAAGAGATATAAGGGAAGGAGAAAAAGAGTAGATGTACATAGCAATAAAAGAAGAAAAATCAGGAATTCCCTGGTGGTCCAGTGGTTAGGTGCTTTCACTGCTCTGGGCCCGGATTCACCCCCTGGTCAGAGAACTAACATCCTACAAGTCATGTGGTACTGCCAAAAAAATAATAAAAAGTAAAAGAAAAAAAATCATTATAATGGGCAGTGGACAGAAAAGTGATGTCTCTATTTTTCTCTGAGCCTACTAGGCCCACCAGTACTGCTAACAGATGAGGGCAGAGAGCTTTCTGTGGAGTCCACTCTTGAAAAGAAGAGAACCCTTAGGAATCATTCTACCAGATCTCTGTGTCTTCCATTTTCAGGCTGACTCCAGCCAAGTGGAGAAAAATCACATCTGGACAAAGGAAATTTATCTCCTCAAATCTAAAAGCCTTATGTCAAGAGAATCCTTACTATAGAGAAAACTATGGAGCTCAACACTGAATTTGATTCCAACCAAAAACTAGATAAAAGGTTAGAAATCAATATTATTTGTGCCATCTCCTTCCTTCTTCACTGCTAACCCTCTTCCAGGCCCCTCTGATAATAACAGTGTTATTTTTCATGCCTGAAAGGAAAATCAGAGATTGCATCAAGAAAAAGGCTTTTAAAGGAAGCCTGTGATATTGCAATATTATTTGGACTCTCCCTCTAAATAATGAATGATTCCAATTTCTCTTAGTATGGGTTGAGGGTGGCAGAATTAAATCTCGCTGGGTTAGAAATAAGTCAAAGCCCCCTAATGTCAGCCAACATTTATGATAGAAGTGAGCTTGATTTTTTTCTCATAATTGTTAGATGATGTCTCTTTTTCAAAGAGACAGAGCTGTTATAAATAAGCAAACCACAGCTGTATTCAGCTTATGACATCTTGGTTCTGTGCAAGCCCGTTTAGCTGGGAGTTGTAGAGCTCTGATCAGGGTGGCCGTGTGAGAGAGTGGAAGGGTGAGATGCTTTATGTCAGAATTCTGGGTTTGAGTCCTGGTTCCGCCATCAAGTGACCATATGTCTTTGGAAAAGTAACCTCTTCGTGATCATCGGTCTAACAGAGGTGACAAGAGTCAGGACTTATCTATAAGTTGTTGGGAAGATTAAACCCAGTTGATGGATATGGAAGAATTCTATCAACTGCAGGGTGCCCCATGAATAGTCCTTTTCATTAGAAACATTTTATTTGTTATTATGTTTTATTTTTGGCTGTGCTGGTCTTGGCTGCTATGCTCGGGCTTTCTCTAGCTGCTGACTGGCAGCTACTCTCCAGTTGCCGTGAGGGCTTCTCGTGGTGGTGGCCTCGCATGCAGCTGAGCTCAGCCTCCAGGGTGCCCAGGGCTCAGGGATTGTGGTGCGTGGCATGTGGGATCTCCCCAGACCAGGGGTTGAACCCGTTTCCCCTGCATTGGCAGGTGGATTCTTAACCACCACTGGACCACCAGGGAAGTCCATGTTTTCAATAGGTACCTTTATATTAATAGGAAAGAGACATGGTTTCACCCTCAATATACATTCACTCTTAATAACTCTTTAAGTGTCCTGCTGCATTCCAGCCAGCAGGCCAGAAACAGACCAGGGGGACTCCGCTGTCACTTCCCAGTATCACATTGCAGTGATGTGAGCTTTACCCCTTATCCAACATCAAATGATAATTTTTGGCCTTTAAAAATAAAGAGAAAAAAGCCCATGAGCCAGAAAGATTAAGAATTAAGTTAATTTTTAAAGTAACAGATCTTTCTATATATTCTTGTCTCCTTCATATGGTGCCTGTAATTTTTAAAATTAGATTTTCCTCTGGGCATTTCACACTAAAAATGATGAAGTTCCTTGTCCCTTGTAATTGCATTTCTTTTGATTTTCTTTTATTATGACTTGCATATCACTGACACTTTCCCCCTGGAATGTTAAAAGTATACATCATCCAGCTAAAAGGAAAAAATACTGTCTTCATAAAAATGGAAAAGAGAAAGTAGAGGTTCCTCTCTTTCGGTTCCAAACAAGGCAAAGTTCTTTGCACTTCGTACGTGCCAAGGTTGATGTCATGGAACCAAACCAGTTTTGAGTTATCTGCAATGAAAAAAAAAAAAAAAGCAGTTCAACAATCTTCTGGATTGAAAAACAAATTTTCCACAGCATGATAACCCGAAAATGACTGAATGTATTCTCTCTGTAATTTCAGGGGCTGGAAAGAAATAACAGGGCAACCTTGAGTTCCCTGGTAGCTCAGCGGTAAAGAACCTGCCTGCCAACTCAAGAGACACAGGTTCAATCCCTGGGTCGGGAAGATCCCCTGGAGGAGGAAATGGCAACCCACTCCAGTGTTCTTGCCTAAAACATCCCATGGACAGTGGAGCCTGGCGGGCTACAGTCTAAAGGGTCACAAAGAATCCTACACAACACGGAGTGTACACACACACACACACCACACCATATCCATGGATATGGGTACCATATCCATCTGTTATCTGAGGAATGGATGAAAAAACCATAAGATTCCTTTGGTTGATGTACTAACATATCATCAAAAGTTACCACTTTCGATGTAAGTGTTATTTATGGGTGATAAGCAGGATATATCCAGGGAAGGCATCTCTTAGTTTTTCAGAAAATCATCTTTGAGTTATTGAAATTCTGTTTTCATTCCATTTGAACTGTAGTCCTAAATCACTGTTGCATGGACTTCTAAGCAGGAGTGGATAGTGGGAACTTTAGGAACCCTGCCCAGGAGTCTCATTTCTGGTTCCTTGTAGGTTGGTTGTTGTTTAGTTGCTCAGTCGTGTCTGACTCTTTTGCGACCCCATTGACTGTAGCTACCAGGCTCCTCTGTCCATGGGATTTCCCAGGCAAGGAGTGGATTGCCATTTCCTTCTCCAGGGGATCTTCCCGATTCAGGGATTGAACCTGTGTCTCTTACATCTCCTGCATTGGCAGGCAGGTTCTTTACTGCTGAGCCACCAGGGAAGTGCCTTGAAGGTTTGGGTGCGTCTTTCTGTTGATGCCTGGAGTAGCAGGCATGTTCCTAGCTTCTCTATTAGGGCTGTGGCTTCCAGTTTCCTCCCCCCAAATCAGCTCTAGGATTCAGGCATCCACTGTACCCAGAATAGACGGAATGGCAACTCTGGAACTTTTAATGAGAACCAAGAAGGCCCAAGTGGATTATGTCTCCCAGTCTCCCAATTATGTAACCTTTTTTCTCCCTGCTTTTGATGTACAAACAGTTAAAATGGAGTCCCAGAATCTACACCTTATGAACTTTAGGACCAGAAAGGGCCTTCAGAGGACAGGAGGGGCCTTTCTCTTCCTGCCACAAATAAGGCCCTTGAAACCTGGAGCGGTGACTCCCTCGACGGCAAGGAGAGGATCTGAGCCTGGGATAGCTGATGCTTGGACCCCATAGCTTGCCCACTGTGTGGGTTGTCATGGGAACAAGGATGGTACCGATGGGCTTCTCAGTGAAGGCACACGTCTGCTCAGGCTCTTGCCTCCGAGAGAGTGTGCTCCCTCATTAACATTAGAACTGGGGAATTTCTTACTCTCTCATCAAAGGTCTTGTAGACTTGATGGCAGTCAGATCCTACATATTTTTAATTAATATGATTTTTTACGTTTTGGCTGTGCTGAGTCTTCCTCGCTGCATGTGGGCTTTTTCTCTAGTTGCAACGAGCAAGGGGCTGCCCTCTAGAGGTGGCGCGTGAGCATCTCATTGCGGCGGCCTCTCTCGTCGCGGAGCTCAGACTCCAGAGGGCTCGGGCTGCACCGGTTGTGGCGCATGGGCTCATTCGCTCTCTGGCTCGTGGAATCTTCCTGGATCAGGGATCGAACCTGTGTCCCCTGCATTGGCAGGTGCACGCCTAAGCCCTGGACCGCCAGGGCAGTCCTGAGTTGATGTGACTGATGTAAAATACGGTACTCATTTCAGGTGTACGGCAGTGATTCATATGTGTATATATTGCAAGATGATCACCGTGGTGTCTTATTAACAATGCATCCATCACCACATATAGTTATAATTTTTCTGAGAACTTTTAAGATCAACTCTTTTAACAACTTTCAAACATACTGTATGAAAGTTGCTAAAAGGAATTACTTATTTTATATCTAGAAGTTTATATAAAAGGTCTTACAGACATGATGGCAGTGAAATTATAATTTTTAACATTTAAAATGACCCTTAATAAAAGACCTTTCCCAACTGATGTACCAAGTAGTAAAACTTACCTATTTGAATCTGTAGTTCATCAACCGAGAGCTTATGACTGGTAGTCAGATATCCTTCACAAATTCTCCAGGTGTGAGTCAAATAACCTTAATTTTTTTTTCAACTTTGGGAGTTGAGTAGGTGAGGATTACCTCAGAAGACATTTAAATGATGTTTCAGGTTCAAATGGAAATGGAAAGCACATAAAATTGTAAGACCTAGAAGAATTTCAAGAATTTGGCAGAGGTGAAAACTCACAAAGAAAGCGCACAATTGGACGTTTTTGTTCTGCCCGTTTATCCGGCACAAACTCCTCTCATTTGGCCCCCCGTAAGGGTTAACGGGGGATTCTGGAGCCAGTAGCTGGCTCAGACTCCCGCCAGGATCTCAGGCCCGGCGTCCTCTCTAGGTACCGTGGGCGGAGGGCAGTACAGACACCCCACGTGACCCTGCCCCATCTCCTGTGAGCTTCAGGTCTGTTCGTGCCCACGAGCTGGGTCACTGATCCAGGAGGAGAGCCGGGAGGTCCTCACCAGTCCTTGCTGTGGCCTCCGAGACGGCAGTGGTCCCACAGAGCCCAGGTGCAGCCCTCTGCTCATCCCAGAGGGTGGGCGTCAGTCTCTCCCGGGAAACAGCGCAGGCGGGTCGGGGGGCTCGGAGGACCGGCTTGGAACCCGCATGGTGGCTCCGCTCCCCCGCCCGGGGCCCCGCCGGCAGGATGCCGGGCCTCGTGTGCTGGGGGCGGCAGGGAGCGGGCTTGGCTGAGTCACCGTGCACACGAGCCCCTATTCCCCCCACTTGTCCATCTTGGGGCTGCCCTGGCCGCTCAGGTGGTAAAGAATCTGCCTGCGATGGGTCGGGAATGGCGACCCACCCCAGTGTTCTTGCCTGGAGAATCCCATGGACAGAGGAGCCCGGCGAGCCACAGTCCACGGGGTCGCAGAAAGCCGGACACGACCGAGCGGCTCACACTGGCTGCACGTGTGCGTCTTTAGTTTGCTTGGAGGCCTTGCCCTGAATGTGCTGTCTCTCAGCTGCCAGTCCTGAATTGTTTAAAAATGAAAAAAGCACTTCGAAGTTCAGCCTGACCGTGACAATCACCAACTCGCCCCGCAGACTTCCCGCCTGCCAGACACAAACGGAACATGAAAGGATGAAGCACCCAGCGAGCAGATGGGTTTTGTAAAAAGCTCCGTGGGCAGCTTCCTAGGAATGCAAAGGTCCCTGGCTTTGTTCAGTCATGAAAACACATCCAAGTGGAAGTCAGCAGAGAGGATGGCTCGCCGTCAGGAGAAGGGGCGGCTGAGGCCTGCGTGGGGAGCGGGCTCCCAGGCAGCGTCTGCGCCCAAGGCTGGGCCTCCCGGCCCCCCTCGCTGCCCGCGACGGGGCGTCGGGGACACGTCGCTGTGACTCATCGGAGCCCATGAGCCGAGCCTGCACAAGGGTCGAAATCCTCTCCCCACGGGGGCGGCGCTGGAGTCTCTTGTGCTAGTGTGCTCAACAGGCCTCAAGCTGGATTTGTTTTTGAGTCGCAGGGAAACTGTATGCTTCACGCTCCAGAAGTCCCGGTGAAACAACCCTGCAAGGAGGTGGAAGGAGTTTCTCCTTCCAGACTCACATCTCTATCCACGTGTCATTTTGATTTTTTAAATTTATATATATATATAGTCCGTGGGATCGCAGAGGACATGACTGAGCGACAAACACTTTCACTTTTTCACTTTCATGGTTGACTTACGATGTTCAGGTGCACAACGAGGTGATTCAGTCATACATATATTATTTTTGAAATTATTTTCCATGATAGGTGTTACAAGATATTGACTATAGTTCCCCGTGCTCTACAGTAAACCTTCATTGCTTGTTGCATGTTTTTTTTTTTAATTAGAAATCTAGCATTCTATGCACACTAAGCCAAACAAGTGGAATCAAAATGTCATAAATTTTTTAGGTAGGCAAAAAGTCGTAAGTTTTCTAAAATATATTCTGCACATCCTTTTTGAATGCTTTTGAGGAGGCGTGTGCAGGAGCAGCCACCAGGGCCAAACCACAGAGAGGGATTCCAGGAAGCGGCACGTGTTCCGGGGGACCCAGACTGCAGAGCCGCTGGGCTGGGGGGCTCTGGAGTCGTGCGTGCTCCCCGCTCATGGGGCTGCTTCTGCTAGTGCCACCCTGCGCCCCACACCGAGCCTGCACGCCCAGGCTTCCCCACCGTGGTGTGGCCCCGACCCTGTCTTGAATCTGATGCCCTGAAATCCAGCACCTCTTTTCTCCCCTGATGCGAAGTCCTGCAGGCCTGGCGCCATACCTAGGAGTTGAACAGTTCAGACTGCAGCTGTGCGACCTTGGGCAAGTTGTATAACCTCTCTGACCCCAGTCTTTTCTGTGTCAGTTGCTCAGTTGTGCCCGACTCTTTGCAACCCCATGGACTGTATCCTGCCAGGCTCCTCTGTCCATGGGATTTTCCAGGCAAGAATACTGGGGTGGGGTGCCACTTCCTCCTCTAGGGGATCTTCCCAATCCAGGAATTGAACCTGTGTCTCCTGCATTGGCAGGTGGATTTTTTTTTACCACTGCACCACCTGGGAAACCCCCATACTACACTTGATCTTAGCCAAAAGGCCATAATATGTCATGTCGTTAATGAGTCACCTCATGGGGTTGGTGCAACAGTTCTCTCTACTCATCCCAGAAGTTGACTTTAAGTAAATGCTGGGATGAGTGGTTTGACTAGGGTTGGATTGCTTGCTTCAGATGCATCCAAAGAAGAAATCAAAGCCAGAGGAATCAGGGCTGCTCTCATGAAAAAGCCCCATGCAATGCCTGCAAAAGCTGTCCAAAGTTTGCACCATTTTTATTGTAGGAAGCATGTTACACATGGATCCAAGATCCATGCTCTTGGCCAAGAGGTTCCCGTGGTGGAAATAACAATTTGTTAGACCCAAAGTCCTACCTGAAGGCTTCACCACCCCAAACTTGAACTTATCCTTGTGACCTTAGGGGTAAATGAAGTTTCCAGGGGGATACTTGCGCCTCTGAGCCATCGCACTAGAAGAGCATTTGCTGAGTCCTTGATCTGAGGCTTGGCATTGGGTGGGAGAGTCCCTTGGACAGCAAGGAGATCAAACCAGTCCATCCTAAAGGAAATCAACCCTGAATACTCATTGGAAGGACTGATGCTGAAGCTCCAATAGTTTGACCACCTGATGTGAAGGGCTGACTCATTGGGAAAGACCCTGATGATGGGAAAGATTGAAGGCAGAAGGAGAAGAGGGTGGCAGAGGATGAGATGGTTGGATGGCATCACTGACTCAATGGACATTGACTTAAGCAAACTCTGGGAGATGGTGAGGGTCAGGGAAGCCTGGTGAGCTGCAGTCCACAGGGTTGCGAAGAGTTGGACACGACTTCGCGACTGAACGACAGCAGCTGGGTGGAGGCGTCCCTGTCACAGGGATGCCACGGCTCCCTGAGATTCTCTGAGCGCAGAGCGCAGGGCTGGGTGCGGAACAGGCAACAGCTGTGAGCTTGCATCGTGGAGCTGAGCTCCAGCAGTCCTCCTCCCAGGTGTCAGGGCAGGAGGAGCTGTAAGGCAGGGCCTTTGGACGGGGCACCGGCCGCTGACCTGCCGGGGCCACGTGAGAGTCCCGGGCCGGCCCCTCGCCAAGGAAGAGATGGTGGAGGCAGCCCGGGTGTGGGTCAGAACCCACCTTGGGTCCAGCCGGCCACACCCAAGCCCCTCTGCAGGTGGGTCCCCAGGGTCCACACAGCCAGCCCTGCACGCGTCTGAGCTCGCGTCGGGAGGGCCGGCGGCCTGAGAAGTGCAGCTCCTGGGGCCCGCCACCCCCCAGCAGGCCCACCGCCCCCCATCGGGCCGACCGCTAGCCACAGCGACGGCCTGGCTCAGGGCGCACTCGGCCTCTCCTGCCTTGCTGGCGTCCACAGCCGGCTCGCTTCACAGCCAGGGGCCATGGGGGGTCAGCGGTCCCCCGGAGGCTGTGCTGACAGAAGGTTTTCAGCCCTTCCACCCACTCGAAGCCCATCCAGGATCCCCGCTCTCCCTGGGAATCGTCTCTGTCTCTCTCTGTCTCTGTGTATGTGCATGGGATTCTGGGGTGGCTCAGACGGTTAAGAATCCACCTGCAATGCAGGAGACCCTGGTTGGATTCCTGGGTTGGTAAGATCCCCTGGAGAAGGGATAGGCTACCCACTCCAGTGTTCTTGGGGTTCCCTTGTGGCTCAGATGGTTAAGAATCCGCCAGCAATGTGGGAGACCCCAGTTCGATCCCTGGGTCGGGAAGATCCCCTGGAGAAGGGAATGAGACCCACTCCAGTATTCCTGCCTGGAGAATCCCATCTGTCTCTCCATCCCCCTCTTTCCCTCTTTGTCTGTGTCTTTGTCTCTCCTCTCTGTCTCTTCCTGTGAGTCTCTTGTCTGTCTGTCTGTCTCCTTTCTCTGTGTGTCTGTCTCGCTGTCTCTGTGACTCTGTGTGTGTCTCTGTCTCTCCCTCTCCATCTATCCGGCTCCCTCTGTGTCTCTGCCGTCTGTCTCTGCTTCTCTGTCCTCTGATCATCTCTCCTCCCTCTCTATCTATCGGGCTCCCTCTGTGTCTCTGATCGGCTCTCCTCTCTCTGTCTCTCCCTGTGAGTGCCCCTCTCATTCTGTGCGTATTTAAGGCCCAAGTTGTTCCGGCAGCAGAGCACACGCCGTCAGAAGGCCTTCCCAGGGAGCATCTATCTAGAGGAGCAGCCATGCGGGCAAAGCTGCACCCCGTGTGAACGAGCCCGCGTCCAGGACCTGGGCGCGGCCCGTGCCCGGGTCTGTCCGTCCGGAGGCCGTGTGCTCCTTACGAGGAGAGGTCTGCTCTCCTCCCTGGACGTGGGAGGACTGTGCGGGAGGAAGCGGCTTGTCTGAGAGCCGGGCAGTGCGCCTTGAGATGCATCTGTTTCCATCATGTTGAGTCTTTCCAGGTGAACTGAACTAAATCATAAACTGCAAAATGAAAGCAGACCTTCTCGTAGCAGGCCCACATGGAGCCCAGTGAGCAGGTCACCACCACGGGCCTCCCGAGCGCTCAGCCTCTCTGGAAGGCGGGTGGGTCCGTGGTGTGCTGGGACTGCCACACAGTGACTCACTGGGTCCGGCTTCTTCTGTCCCGGGGTGCTTCTCCGCAGGATGTGAGCGTTCTGGGAGCTAAAGCAGGGCTATTAATAGCGACTCACTGACCCCAGGATCTGCAGCGTTGAGGCAGGGGCAGCTGGCGGCAGACAGGGTCCTGAGCCTGTCCTGAGGGAAGGCCCCCGGGCCGGCGTGGTGCGGAGCTTCCAGAAGAGACGCCCCTGCTGGTTTCTCAGCCCGTCCTGAAAACAGGTGCTTTCAGGAGCGCAGGTCCGGCCGGAGGCTGGTGAGCCCCGAGGACGGCGCCCCTTCCCGCTCCTCCACTGGACACACGCCCTCCAGGTCCGAGGCCACTTTCACCAAGTTCCTGTTAGTTTGCGCTTCTGTGCCCTCTCCCCCCACCACCTTCAGTCAACACCCGCTGATTTAAACCAGCAGAGAGTCAGGCCTGTGGCCCTCGACTGGGGTCTGGGAAATCAGGGCCCCGCGCACCACCCCCGCGTCGGGTGTCCCGATGACAGCACTCAGGCCGCGCTGCGGGGCTCAGGGCGAGCATCCGCTCAGTTCCCGTGTCCAGTCTATGAATTCACTCTGGGGCGGCAGGGAGGGTCGTGGGTTCCTCCGTGGGGCCCTGCGTTCCTGGGCCAGAGGGGGACCTCCGGGCGGGGGCGCATCTCCCTGCTGCCGGCCGCGCCTGGTGAAGGCCACACTCGCTTCCGGGCAGGTCTGGACCCTGGTGAGGGGGCCACCCCTGTAAGCAAGGGTTCCAGAACAAGCGGCTCCTTCTGTCCAATTCCGTGTGGCATAAAAATAGTTTAGTGCCCTTCTTCATGTAGTGTAAAAAATACGATTATTGAGAATAATTGACGAACCTTAAAATTCAATTCGAAGTGACTGGCTTTTAAAAAGTGTTTCTTTCCGGCTGTGCTGGGGCTTGGCTGCTGCCTGATCTCCAGTTGCAGCGCGGGTGCTCGCCGCGCAGCTCCTCTTGTTGCGGACCTCGCGCTCTAGGCCGCCTGGCTCGGTATTTGGGCTCTGCAGTTGTAGGGCACGGGCTTAGCTTCCCAGTGGCACGTGGGATCTTCCCGGGCCAGGGGTCACACCAGGGTCCCCTGTATTGCAAAGCACTGGACCAGTGGGAAGCCACTGGACCATGAGGGAAGGGTGACTGCTTGGTTTTAGTATTTCTAAGGTCCTGAGACCCATCACTGTTCTCTAATTCCAGAACTGTTTACCACTCTGCAAAAAAAAAAAAAAACCAACTGCTGTACCCGTTAGCAGTCACTGTCTACTCATCTCTCTCCCCAGCCCCGGGCAATCACAAGTCCACTGCTGTCCCTACGGATTTGTCTATTTTGGACATGTCATAGAAAGGAAAGTGAAAGTGAAGTCGCTCAGTTGTCTCCCACTCTTTGCAACCACATGGACTGTAGCCCGCCAGGCTCCTCTATCCATGGGATTCTCCAGGCAAGAATACTGGAGTGGGTTGCCGTTTTCCTTCTCCAGGAGATCTTCCTGACCCAGGGATCGAACCTGGGCCTCCTGCACTGTGGGCAGCTTCTTTACCACCTGCGCCAGCAGGGAAGCCCGTAGCATCACACAACATGTGACCCTTTATGCCTGGTACCTTTCATCCAGTGTAACGTTTTCAAGGTGCGTCCGTGTTGTAGCTCGTATCCATGCTTCATTCCTTTCTGTGGCGGCCTAATACTCCATGGTGTGGCTGGTACCCTCCTGTTCATCTATTAGCTGATAGACATTTGGGTCACTTCCACTTTGGGCTATTATGAATCACACTGGTGTGAATATTTGTGTTCAAGTTTTTGTGTAAACATATATTTTCAGTTACCTTGGGTATATATCTAGGAGCGGAATTGCTGGGTCATGGGGTAACCATTCACCTCTCTGAGGAAGCCCCACTCTTTTCCACAGAGGCTGCGCTCTCTTCTTTTCCTATAAGCAGTGAGTGAGATCTCCGCTTTCTCTTCTTCCTTGTCGGCACTGGTTGGTGTCCACTTTTGACGTGAAAGCCATGCTGGTAGGGGTGAAGTGATATCTCATTGTGGTTTCCATTTGCATTTCTCTCAGTGACTGATGAGCTTCTTGACCATTTGGAGATCTTCTTCTGTGAAATATCTGTTCAAATCTCTGCCCATTCTTTAATTGGGCTATCCGTCTTTTTATTGTTGAGTTGTAATAATTACACTATTTTTGCTTGATGTGCTTTCGTTCCAACAAAATTCCGTCATAATGGGATGTTTCCCCCAACAGTGAAAATAACATAGGCCCAGAGCAAGAAAGGACCAAGTGCCAGAAAATGCAGGGCGCTCTCGCCAAAAGAAGGTAGTGGAATGAGGAAGGTCAGGAAGAAAAATGAAGTCACTTTGTTTTAAAGCCAAAACCCTGCAAGGCAGTTTCCTGCAGCCTCTGGGCCTGCAGCGTCCTGGGGGAGCCACCTTTGAAGGAGGACTGCAGCCGTGGTCTCCTTCCTCAGACCCCAGAGCCCGAAGGGCAAATGCCTTTGTTGTTTACTCGCTCAGTTGTGTACAAGTCTTTGCAACCCCATGGACTGCAGCCCGCCAAGCTCCTCTGTCCATGGGATTTCCCAGGCAAGAACACCGGAGTGGGTTGCCATTTCCTTCTCCAGGGGAACTTCCTGACCCAGGGATTGAACCTGCATCTCCTACATCAGCAGGAGATTCTTTTTAACACTGAGGCACCTGGGAAGCCCCAAAATGCATACACACACACACACACACACACACACACACAGTGCTTTGCATACATTTAGAGAACTCTCCTGCTCACCAAAGCTGCTGTGAATGTGTGAGAATATCAAGGAGCCATTCTTATAATGCAGGCCTGTGTCTTATTTAACTTTAAGACTCCTTAGCACCTTATAAAAAATGTTTGGTTCCCAAATGAATCAGCAAATCAAAGATGAGATTTCAGGGTCTTCTACAGATACGCTTTTAGTCTTACGTTGGTTTATTACCTGAACCTGATGAACCAAATGGTACAATTATTTAACATTTTTTTTTAAGCACATTTTGCTATAGATGCATTGCTTGGCCCGTTTCCACAGACACCTTCTGACTCTCTGACTGTTCTCACCTAAGCCCACAGGTGGCCGAGTCCCCACTGCTGCAGTGTTTACACGGCTAGTGCAGCCCGGAATTCTTCACTGTGCTTCCCTCCAGACTGCAGCAACTACCCAGCCCCGGGGCAATAAGACTAGCAGAACCTCTGGGGTCCCACCGGGCCGGCAGCCTCTGGTTCCGGCCTCCAGCACGTGGACAGGGCCTGCTGCCTTTGAGCGCTCCCCGTGGCTGCAGGGCCCCCAGAGCTATAGACACCTTTGCAAATGAGGTTCAAACTCTGCCCTGCTCTAGAAGGGAAGGAACCCTTGGGGTTCTCATTTTTCTGCCCTCTCTCTGGCTCCTCAGGGCCCCTGCCTGATTTGCATTCTCAGCTCAATTTGCATCACAAAATACACCCAAACTTCCCTGGACCAGAGGAGGTAGGCGGGCCAGTCCTGTTTGGGTTTCTCATCTCCTGCCATCGTTTCTCTAGCAGGTTTCTGGTTACACCCAGATGACACTTGGATTAGGTTTCGTTTTTTATGTCCTTGGCTTGTGATGCAACGAGCCCCTCCCCCGGGCCCAAAGTGCCTCCAAGGTGGAGCCCCCTTCACTGAGGGGCTGGGGGGCTGTGCGGACCTCGGTGAAGGGTCCCGCCGCCACCTCTCACGCTTGCGGGCCCCCATCTGCAGGCCAGGCAGCTGTGTGTCCTTCGGTTATATGCTCCAGTTGTCAAGGTTTTTTCTGTTTCCTTTTCCCCCGAGCCCGGAATCAATATTTCGGGAGTAAAGGGGGGTGGGGGGGGAGGGAGGAAGAGCCCAGGGGACTGCAGTTTGCCACCGCCCACCGCGGCTCTCTGCTCCAGACGGAACCTTCCAGACTCATTCAGCACAGAGTGCTGCAGAGGAAATCCTGCCGGGCCGACGATGAGGCGGGAAGTGGAGTCACTTCCTCACCAGCTGCCGCGCTCAGGTAGACAGAGCCCTGGCTTCCTCGCGTGTGCTGCGCGGCCCACCGCGCCCAGCGGCCCGGCTGCCGCGCCCCCTTTGATCTCAGCCCCGGTGGGCGACTGGGCATCGCTGCCTCCTGGCTTCAGGCAGAGCCCTGCTCTCTGCCGCGCAGGCGTCTCCCTCCCCGCGTGGCTTCCTCTTCTTTTTCCCACCATTCCCGCTCGCCTGGGGCTTGGATGTCAGTTGTCTCTGGGCACTGGAGAAACCGTGGGTCCTGTTTATTGGGAACAAGGCTCATACCCCTTGCTTCCAAGGTGGTGCTAGTGGTGGAGCTTCCACCTGCCAATGCGGGAGACCTGAGTCCGATCCCTGGTCAGGAAGATCCCCTGGAGGAGGAGATGGCAACCCACTCCAGTATACTTGCCTGGATAAAACCCCATGGACAGAGGAGTCTGCAGTCCATGGGGTCGAAAGAGTCAGACACGACTGAGCAAGTCAGTGTGCGCACACACACTCATACCTCTTAGCAGATTCCAAGACAAGGGACCACCAGCGGTCTTGATGTTCCCATGAAGGTCTAGGATCAACGTGGGGCCTCTGATCACCTCCCCTGTCCTGTACAGAGGGCACCAGCGTTGCCTCTATTGTCGTGCCCAGAATTACTGCTTTGTTACCTCCACTCCGCATTCTCAGTCTTTACAAGACAGGGATCTCCCTGACAGAGGGACAGATAGTCCAGCGGGCTTGGAACATGCCCCAGAGCTTATACCACCTTTCGAGACTCCAGGGCGTTCGGGTGGGATGATATTCAAAATTGTTGAATATCACAGCTCCACCACCAATGTGGCATGGATGCTGACCAGTCAGACCAGCGCTGACCCTTCTGAATGATCTGAACTTGAGTTCTTCACTGGAAGACAGTAGGAGCTGCTGCAGCAGAAAAGGCATCTGATTTTTTTCCAACACAAAATTTATCTGTCCTTTGAATATGCTCCTTTTGAAAAACATCATCTATTAAGATATGTTTGGAAAGCCTGGTCTGCAGTAAGGTGTATTTCAGTTCCACAAGCATACGCTGAGTGCCTGACATGTGACAGAAACATGCTCCAGGGATCGAAGGATAAATAAAACATGGTCCCTGCACCTCCAGGTGCTAATAGCTGAATGAGGGGGAGACAGGCATGTAAACAGATGACCTTCAGAGGATACCGTGAACAGGGACCGTCTGAGGATTATTTAGCTCAGCCCAGGGACTTGGAGAAAGTTGCCTGCAGAACACGATTGCACCGAATTCCTGAGTGAGCTGGATGAACTTATCGAGTGCCAAGAGCTGGGCAGGAAGCTGGGTGGGGAGAGCACTGGGAGCCTGTGTGCTATGTTAAAGGACCTGGATTGAAGCACAGAAGTGATAGACTGGATTCTGAATGGATCCCTCTGGCTGCAGCAGGGAGAGAAGATTGAAGGGTAGGGCATTAGACTAAAGGCAGAGAAATCAGGTGGGAAATCCTAGCACTGATCCCGGGGAGAGAAGGTAATGAGGCTAGAGAAACAGTGAGGGGGTCAGATCAGTGGAACTCCTCTTGCCCTTACCACCGCAGAGCTCTCTAGCCTGACCTCAAGCTACGGGAGACGTGGCACCTGGATCTCTCTCCCCCGTGGCCCCCCTGACCCCTCTGCCTGTGCGCATGACCGGCCAGAGAGCTGGGGTATGGATGCCTCCACAGGAGCCCCCCTTAGCCAGGGAAGGGGAGGAGTCGGCGTATGAATACCCCAGCTCCCGAGCCACTTGGTGGAATGAGGGAAGGTGTGTGTTCTGCATTGGCCCTCCGGGGGCCATGTGGGAGCCGATCCCCATGCAGACAAAATGGTAAAGCCGCGGGTAACAGAAAATACCTAAGGCGTTTGATAGCAGCGTTTGGCTTCCTCTTAGCGCCATCTGATTTTCTCCTTGCTTCTGCTCCGTGCTCCAT
Source organism: Cervus canadensis (assembly GCF_019320065.1). Lineage (NCBI taxonomy): Eukaryota > Metazoa > Chordata > Mammalia > Artiodactyla > Cervidae > Cervus > Cervus canadensis. Next base: position 16,505,605 of record NC_057408.1, on the reverse strand, counting down.
CTAGCTGAGCTTCACGTGCACGTGGAAGCACACGAGTCCATTCTCTAGACCAGGATCTATTTAAGGGCAGGATGGCTTCCCCACTTAGGCTCTCCCATGATCGTATAAGGCATCCACAGTCAGCGCACAGACTGAAACGCACCTGAATTTCCCTTCTGTTTATAGCCGACCAAGGTCACCTTTCTGTTTCCCTGTGAGTGCTAAGAGCCAGCGAGGAGCTGGGAGCCTGGACTTGCAGAGGCTGGCTGCGCTGCTTCACTCCGTGTGAAGTTGGGGACACCTTTCCTTGCCAATAAATATACGGCACAATTTTCAGTGACTGATCCATATTCCACTGGGCTTCCCTGGTGGCTCAGTGGTAGAGAACCCACCTGCCAATACAGGAGGTGCGGTTTGATCCCTGGATCAGGAGGATCCCTTGGACAAGGGAATGGCGACCCACTCCAGGATTCTTGCCTGGGCAATCCCATGGACAGAGGAACCCGGCGGGCTACAGTCCATGGGGTCACAACGAGTCAGACAGGACTGAGCGACTAAACGATAACATATTCATTATCATATTTTTGTTTTAAAGTTTTATTTTTTCAAGATAAATAATTAGAAGTAGAATCACTAACACATGAAAGGTATTTTTAAAGCTTCAGTTGCGCATTTCCAAACATGAATGGCCTCTCCACTTACCTGCTCCTGAAAGCCCAAGTTGTGTGAGGGTGTCTGGGCTCCCGTCCCATCCCCACACCATCCTTTTCAGTGGAACTCAGTGTTCTTCAGTTCCTGCCATTCTGATGCATTTATTTTTAAATCTCATTTTATTTGGAACCAGGTTTAAATGAAACTTTTTGAAGGATCTGAAGGGGAAAGCAAAATCCTGGAGCGTGGGCTGCCTTGAGGGAGGTGTGGGGGGGTGCAGGGGGGCAGGAGGGATGGGGCTGAGTGGTCCCAGCGCAGGAACCCCCTCCCCTCACCTTCGCTGACTTGAGCTGATCTGTTCCTACCCATTCTGTCCACACCTCCCTGGCCGACTCCCAGCCCTGTGGCCAGGGCCTGGGGCTGGGGCATTAGCTGCCCTGCTCCTCTGAGGTCAGTGCTGCTGGAACTCAGACCCTAACCATCTGTGGCCTCTGAATGTGATGTCTGTGGGGAAGCTGTCTGCAAAAGGGCCTCCAGAGCTGGGGTGCTGCCTGCCTCCCCTCTGAGGTCAGGGGCTAACCAAAGGAGAAAGGGCCCTCCCCTGGGGACTGCCATGCCCATCCCTGAGGTCGGGCAGAGCCCTGGCCAGTCCCGACACGACCAGGGGCTGCGTGCACCCCAAACATATAGGCGGGGGTTTTGTCCAAATCACGTGACGACGGCCCAGGTTTTTTTCTTCCCTCTTTGTTGCTTTTAATACATAAAATGAGCATGTGTTTATTTAAAACAGCTTTCAGACTTAAACAAATAATGACAGACTGTTCAAACAGACTTCGGAAATCACCCTGATCAGGATGTTTGAAAAAGCAAGAAGACTCCCCCATGAAAATAGCTTTTGGAGCTTCACTCCTGAAACCACACGGTCTCCTCTGCACTTTAGAATCATAGATGGGCAGATTATAGGGGCTAGATTCCATCTCAGGGGCGGGGCGGGGAGGGCTGTTAAATGACGCCCCTCAGCCCTAAAGCCTGACTTAATAATCTATGAGGAAGTAGAGCTGGGCGTGTGTTATTGCTTCCAATTTTCCACCAGAACACATCATGTGTGTATGTTTGAATTCACATTTCTTTAGAAATCACACAGCATCTTGAGAACCAAGAGCTGACACCTTAGAGGGAGCGGGTCAATTGTTTGCGGAAATTAGCAGGCTCAGCAGACCGCCTGGAGGGCAGGGCAGTGTGAGAAGGACCACAGCAGGTTAGAGAGAGGACAGACCAGAGAACACGGTGCTGTTTCCTCTAGTTCACGCTCGGGGCCGCGTTTACAAATGGCCCAAGTCACCTACGTTTATCTTCACAACAACCAGTTTTATGGGTGAGATAAATGAAGCTCAGCCTCGGGTAATTTGTTCAAGGTCACAGGCAATAAAATGTCAAAGCTAGGATTCCAGGCAGACCTCCTCCCTTGAGCTCAGGGCTCATTCCCAGATCCTCTGTGCTCATGCTTTGGGTTAAGAGATGCTATGTTAGTTCATCCCACTTCAGAAATGATTTCTTTCTTTGTAATGCACGTCAGAAATGGGCCGTGAAGCACAGTTATTTATACAAGGGGCTGGGGCTGGGCACAGGGAGGGCTGGGGTGCTGGGAGAGGTGTCTCGTCTGCCGGGGGGCGTCGAGCACCAGGCAGAGCAAGCTGCCCGAGTCTCCCTGCTTCCCCCGTCTCCCGAAGGGGGCTCCTGGTCTGGAAGGGTCAGGTGGCCAAGGCCTCAGTCTCTTCCATATCCCACCACAGACAACTCCATGGATAACTAAAGGGACTCAGGGCCCAGCCCCTGACCCTCTCAACATTGAGCTGAAGTACTGCCCAGCACTACTGCCCAGCGCGCTCTTCTGAGGAATCGGGGGCACCTTCGGCTGGTGTGTTGGGGGTTCCAGCCTTCCCGTCGCTAGAGAGAACAGCACGGAGGGGAGGGCTGTTAGACGTCTGCTGCTGTGTCTGTGGGGCCCGGGGGTGCACTCTGCGAGAGGCAAGTTTCTCTATATCGGTCCTGACTCCTTCCTGCCCCGTTTACCCCCCTGACAAACAGTCCTGACTGTCAGCTCAGCTCTGGGCCAAGCTCACTAAGCACATGTTTCATTTATGTCTATTGCGTTGCTTTGCTAAGACTCAAACTTAGGAAACTGTTTAACAATAGGTTAAGAAAGAAGAAAGCGCTTGCGCCCTCTCCTGGTGAAAGTTAATCCAGTACCTCTGAAGGTAGAGTTCACCCACTTGCAGGGGAGCAGTTACTTGTCCAAGCTAAGTAACTGATCTTGCACTAATTTGACCAAAGCTATTGACACACCAGATGGACCGTGGGGTCTTCTGAGGGCTGTTACGGAGTTTCCTCGGAACCTCTCTTCACAAGGCTTCTCAGTCTCTTGGCGGGGATAACTCTTGTGCTAGGGCCGTCCCGTACCTCGTGGGCACCCCGGTCTCTACCGTCAGATGCTAGCAGCGCCCCCTCCCCAGACCATGACTACCAAAGACGCTTCCAGGCATCGCCAGTGTCCCCTGGGGGCGCCGGGCAGGACCACCCCCGGGGAGACCCACTGCTCTAAACCCTTGTCTGCCTTTGTGGGTTTTGTTTTTGTTTCCATGTTTTTCTGGCGGCACAGCTTGTGGTATCTTAAGTTCCACAACCAGGGATTGAACCCATACTCTCGGCAGTGGAAGTGCGGAGTCTTCACCACTGGACTGCCAGGGAATTCCCTCTTGTCTGCTTTTTGTAAAAGGTGCCAAGGTCACTGGGGCAGTGAGAGAGTAAAGATGGCTCAGCACAAACCCTTCATGACTGTGGGAACTCAGCTGAGTTCAACTGGTCAACTGAGTCCCACTCTGGGAATCTGTCTCAAAACAAAAACCAAAAACAAAACCCAAATCCAAATGAGGAGGTAAGAATTTACAAACAGCTGCTCTATGGCACAGGGAGCCCAGCCTGGCACGCTGTGATGACCTAGAGGGGTGGGATGGGGGAGGAGAGAGGGGCTCAAGAGGGAGGGAATATCTGAGTGGTTGTATGTTGTTTCGCAGAAATCAACACTACGTTATAAAGCAATTATCCTCCAATTAAAAGTGATTTAATTAAAAAATAAAAGGAATTGGTTAAATAAAGTACAGCATAGATACAGATATATAAATATATGTGGTGGAAAATTATGCAGTCATGAAAAATAATTGTGCACATTTATATTTAATAACACAGGAAGTTCCCCTAAAGATGCCTTAAATGTTCACCTTTGAGATTACTGCCAAGATTTCCAGAGGTGGTTGTATGTAAGAGGAATAATTTCAAACAGGCCGAGTATCTGGGTAATGTATTAGGCCGAATACAGAATTCAAACCAATGTTTGATGTTAGAAAACCTTAATCATTAATTGAACAAACATTTCTCAAACACCTACATGTACTAAGACCACGCACAGCAGTGGGGAGACAAAAATGATACCTGATCCCTCTACTGCAATACTTGCCCCAAACACACAAAAACATGGCAAGCATCATCAGACCTTCCTCACACAGTGATGCTGCATATCTCTGTATGCTACTGTCTCCCTTAGTGAAATTGTGTGCTCTAATTCCAGGTTTGGGGGGCTAATTGGAACTATATCTTGTTTTCCCCTTCATATCTGATTAATCCGCCAAGGGAAAAACACTTCACTTACTGCTTTATATATTCAGATGTACATGCATGCATGCTCAGTCGCTTCAGTCGAGTCCGACTCTCTGTGGCCCAAAAGACTGCAGCCCACCAGGCTCCTCTGTTCATGGGATTTTCCAGGCAAGAATACTGGAGTGGGTTGCCATGCCGCCCTCCAGGGGATCTTCCTGACCGGAGGACTGAACTCACATCTGCCTGCGTCTCCAGCACTGCAGGCAGATTCTTTACCCAATTGAGTCACCTGGGAAGCCCATATATTCAGGTAGAGTTGTCCAAATACTCATTGGGTACAAACACAGAATCTAATCTTCCCCAACAAATCTAAGAAATGAGCATTCAATGGTCTCAGCTTTTTTCTTACAGCACAAGAACAAAGTAAAGGACTCTTTAAGATGGGTATGAAGAATAAAGAAAATAATGCGTGTCAGGCATTCGTTACAAGTGCCTGGCCCATAGCAAGCATTCAGTAAAGGAGTAGTTGGGGTTGTTTAAAAAATTATTTTTATGAATGTCCATGCTAGCTAAAATTGCAAAGCCTCCAGTATTTCTACTGCTTTTGCTGTTTTATTTTTCCTGTTAGCACTTACCACTCTCTAATACACTCTACGATACATGTAAGTTTTGTTTACTGTCTGTCCCACTTCACTGGATCAAAAATGTTTGAGCTTTTGGTCTATTTTTCACTCATGGCTGTGTCTCTGCTGTGCCTGGTATGTGCGTAAGGTCTCAGTAAGTATTTCCTGAATGAAAGTGAAAAGAGTGGGTCTGAAATCATCCCCAAAGCACGTTTGACCTTTGCCCTCACCCTACTGAAGGTACAAGGCACTTCAGATGACTCTCCCCCTGTCGGCTGGCATTGTGCTGGCACACTTTTTGTTGCAGTAACAGGAAATATTTAATACTCTAATACTGTTTTTCTCCCGCCCTCTCTCCTCTGCAGGACGCCTTTGTGGAGCTGTATGGCCCTAGCATGCGGCCCCTGTTTGATTTCTCCTGGCTGTCTCTGAAGGCACTGCTCAGTCTGGCCCTGGTGGGAGCTTGCATCACCCTGGGTGCCTATCTGGGCCATAAGTGAAGTCCACAGGCCTGCCGCAAACAAATATGCAAAAGGTTCATGAAAGCAGGAGAAATAATATGCATTGTCACTGATGCACCACTGGAGTGAAGCTGTGGCCTCTTAAAAAGAAAAAGAACAACCAACCAACCAACCAACACCACCACAAACAGCTTTCAGGCTCAACATTGAATCAGCTACTTACTGCCAAAGGGAATACAATTTATTTTTTACATTATTAAGAAAAATAAGATTTATTTATTTAAGACAGTCCCGTTGAATCTCCTGTCTTTGGAAACCCCACCACTAATTACTAAGCCCCACCCGGATGGCTCTACCTGGCTCTCTTGTGCCTGTAAACACTGATTTTTGTTCCATACTGTTGGCTGGACTGACTCAACCAGCTGAAAAGCAAACAAACCGACAAAGGACCTGACTGTTCCAGAAGCCGGGTTCCTGGCTGTTGGGGGTTAGGCAGAAGGTGTTCATTTGCTTTTGGGGGGGTGGGGGTGGGGCTGGAGGTTATATTCTTAAGAGGAAAGGTGCTCCGAGGGGAGGCCTTTCTTCCCAGGCCTGAAGAAGGGGCACTGCGCATATGGTACACACCAGGTTTGAAGAAAAAAAAAAAACCGGGAACTTATGCTAGCACGAATGTCCATGCTAGCTAAAATTGCAAAGCCTCTACTGCTAATTCGCTTTTGCTGTTTTATATTTACCGTTAGCACTTACCACTCTCTAATACACTCTAAGATACATGTAAGTTTTGTTTACTGTCTGTCCCACGTCACTGAATCAAAAACGTTTGAACTTTTGGTCTATTTGGACTTTGTATTTGCCAAGACCTCCACCCCAAAGGACCGTGACGGGAAAAAAGCCCTTAAATCATAGCAGAGTATTTTTTTAAGCTACCAATTGTGCCGAGAAGCATTTTAGCAATTTATACAATATCATCCAGTACCTTAAGCCCTGATGTCCTTCTCATATTTTGGATTCGCTCCCCCTCCAAATACTGGCTTGGCGCTGTCCGCGTAGGAAACTGAATCCCCTGGGCCGCGAGGACGCGGACGTTTTCGGTGACGTCTTCCGCACCAGGCGCCCAGAGCGCCGGCTTCTCCGCCGGAGGCCGCGGCCGGCAGCCCCGCCTCGGGCGGCCTGAGGCCTCGTCCTGGCGCTGAGCCTTGAAACGAGCTATGTGTCCGCGGGCGGCCGGGAGAGAAAACAAAAAACAGGAGGCCTGGGCCCCGTGTAGGCCCCGCGCCGCCTGGAGCGCGGAGCTGGGCCGAGGCCCTGAGGGCGCGTGTCTCTTTGGAGGAAACTGAGGCGGTGGCGAGGGACGCGGCGGCCCCAGAGGAACGTGCGGCCTGTCTGCGCTGGGCCTTGGCCGCCAGCTTGTGCGCTACGGCGCTCGTTGCTGTGGAGGAAACCGGAGGTGGTAGGAGTCGTCTCTGTGGAGGAAACAGGAGGTGGCAGGAGTCGTCTCTGTGGAGCGGAGGAAACTGAGGAGAGGGGAGGCATGGGAGCCGCCCCCAGAGAAACGCGAGGCCTGTTGTGCGTTGGGCCGCCAGGCTGTGTGCGCTGCTTCCAGTGAGATTTTTGAAAGACTTTGGGGAGGGTCATAAATCGTAAAGGAAGCGTTGAAATGGATTAACTGACCTATGTCTGTGGAATTACGATGTGAAGCATTATCTTGTCATTGTAGTTTGGTTTTATTTGAAAAACCTAACTGAAAGGGATGGGGGGTGGGCAGGGAAGCTCCAGGTGTGGAATGTGGGGATTATCTATATATCCTGGGGCGTTAAACAAGGAAAAGAGAAAAGTCAGTGCTGGAAAACGCTAGAAGAGTAGCAAAAGAAGAAAGATCTCCAGCTCATAAACTACAAAATATTTTTTTTCAAGTTTAGACTCAGCCTTGATACGTATGTGGAATAACTGTGGCATTATTGCATTATAGCATTTATCTGTATACCATTTATCTGTATTAACTTTGGAATGCACTTGTGTTCAATGTTTAATGCTGTGGTTAATATTTCGAAAGCTGCTTTAAAAAAAAAGATCTTAGCATCTCAGCATCTTTTAAAAAAACTGTATTTAGTTATGGGCTCTACACTAACTGTTAGCAAAATGACCACTTCTCCCCTTTGAGATTTTTGGCTCTCAATTCTTTCAAAGCATTTCTGAGGAGGTGAGATAGGCCCTGGTTCTCAGCTGTCTGAGAAATCCTGGAGCTTGCTGGCCACTCAGCCACTTTGTGTCAATCAATCTACATCCACTTCCATGTCAACAGAATTGTTTATTGTGAGGGACAGTATCTGTTGTCCCTTCAGCCCTTTTCCTTTAGATTCACCTGTCTTGGCCAACTCAGAATTTAACTTACATCATTTAAGAGTGCATACATGTTTGGTTAAACCCATGAGGTTCATTCACTTCGAAATCCAGATGGAAAATGACCAGGGGATTAAATTCTGGCTCTGATGGTTTGATCCTTAAAGATGGTTTCTGGGGCCTGTTTCCATGGAAACCTATTTAGAGCCCTCCAACTCTCCTTCCATAGGGTCCTTCTCCGTGGCCATCTTCAAGTTCTTCCTGAAATGCAGTGGCACTTAGGCCCCAGGCGGAGAAAGGGGGAAACCCATGGTATGAAGCCAGACCTCCCTGGCGGGCCTCAGGGAACAAGACGATCAGACCTTTGAATGATCTTTAATTTTTAAGCAAAATGTTATCTTATGAAAGGTTTACACTGTCAAAAGTGATGAATATGTAATATCAAATTCTGTGCTGCTATCCTGCCAAGATCATTGTAATGGAGTCGGTTTGCAGTACACTCCAAGTGGCGAGCTCCTCCAAGCTGCTTTAGAAGTAACCATGAAGAACACGGACATTTTTAATATAAAACTTGTTTGTCTTTGGTTATTGTTGTTGTTATTGTTCAAATTGAGATTTGCAGAGTATTCTAAAAATGTATATATAAAAAAGGTCATAGAGGCTAATTTCAGGCTGGTTTCCTTTTGCTGTGGGATTCCATTATCTGGTTTTAATGATAAGTGTTCCTGGTTACCTGACCCCAGAACTGTACAGTATTGTGGCTGCACTCTCTCAAAGAGATCAGACCTTTGAATGATTCTAATTTTTAAGCAAAATGTTATCGCTAAGGGTAGCTGAAGTTGCATTTTTCTTGTTGTTAAAAATGTTAGAAGCAATGAATGTATATAAAAGCCTGAGCTAGTCATTTTTTTTCCTCCTCCCTTTTTGCATTGTCTCAATTATCTTGCAGTTGGACAGCAGAGACGCAATTCCTGCCTATTTGGTGTGGAGGAGGGATTCACACCAGAATTGCCCTCAGCGTGGTACACAGGCCACCCAGGTCAGGGTTCAACAGAACACGTGCACTCCCCAAATGGAATTCAAGGGTTCTTAAAAAAAAAAGCCACAAGGAGCAAACCACCCAAGAACCTCCTGGGTCCTCCCAAGCCCTCGCTGCACAGATAGCCTGAAAGAGGGATCAAAATGACAACTTGCATCTTTTGCAGCAAACAGCTCATCTCAGATTTTACAGTGGCTGAAAAGTCTTATGGGCTTGAGATTTGGATTAAAGTCACCTTCTGAAAGAAGAAAGCACTTTGCTATGGTTCAAGCCAAAACCCAACATCCTCTGCCCCAGCCCACTTATCTCTGCCTACTCAGATATGACCTTCCATTTAGATGGACTTCTGTTTCATTAGTGCATGTTTATGCTTATCATTTAAAGACCTAGTTGTGGCCCAATGTGGGAAATTAGGAAGTGACTGTAAATCAAGAGAAGTTCTAATAAGTAGGATTAAACTTAAGTATGTAGGGCAGCCCCAATACATGTCTGGCTTTTTCACATCAAGGATCTATGGGATGAATTGCAGATTGTCTGTACTGGAATTAAACTTATGCTAAAGTGACAAATTTATACATGTGAACTTAAATTCTAATTTCAATTATACTTTTAAGGCAGTGGCTGTTTTTATACTTCCTTATAACTTATAGTTAGTAATGTACACCTCTTCTATCAGAAAAAAAAAAAAAAAAAACAGGAAGGGCTTGAAATATAAGCCATTCTAAGGAAATTAGGGAGTCAGTTGAAATTCTATTCTGATCTTATTCTGTGGTGTCTTTTGCAGCCCAGACAACTGTCGCTACACACTTCTTAAGAAATACAATTGTACATTGTCAGGCTTATGAACATTCCAATTAGATCTTTATTGTTACTCAATTTGAATCTTCCCAGGGATTTTTTTTTTAAATTATTATGGGACAAAGGACATTTGTTGCAGGGTGGGAGGAAGAATTTTCAAATGAGCAAAACATTCTCAAGATTGGATCAGGGTGTGGAGTCTTTAAGAATAGCCAGGACTGTAGGATATGAAATAGAATCAAGTGAGGACTTCACGAGGATCAATGTGACGCCTCTGGGAAAGACTTTATGCAACAAATAAGAAACACTTTTAAGTTCTGTGGTGTATTTAGCTTCTGGAGACAACAGAACAACTCAAGAGTCCAGCTCTGTATGACAATGAAGATGAACCAAAGTTCTAAACATCTGCCGTCAATGGTGTTAATTTCAAGCCTGGATATGTCTAATGGGTATTTAAACAATAAATTTGCAATTTTTAACCAATGGGATGGTTAATGAAAACCTTCTGGTTGGTAGGGACATCTGTTTCTAAATGCTTTATTGCGCACAATACGGGGGGGTGGGGGGGGGGAGTGAGACTGAATTGGGTAAGTAATAATAATACAAGTCCCTTATCCTTACCCAAAGAATCATTCAGCTACATGTCTGTGCTCATAAGACTAGCCTTAGACAGCCATGAAATATACATCTCCGGGGGCAGAAAGAAAACCACATGGAGTATGAATGGTATTGCCCCAATTCATCATAACTACCCCAGGAAAATAACTGAAAGCCAATACATATTCTATTGATGACAAGGTTGTTTTGGGCCCCAAGGTAAGATCAGCAGACAAAAACACTTGTGGAAGATGGAAAGGCTTAATCAAAAGATCCAAGCCTGTTACTAAATATGACTATAGTGTATTAGTAACTCCATATTCCTAAACCTTTTAGGGAATCTGCAGTGGGCCTTCCAGCCAGCTCACTTCATTGTTTTTGCCTCTGGGGTAGTGTTTGAAGGTGTGATAGCAGATCACATTTCTTTGGAGGAAGCATGTTTTTATTATACTATCTTTTCAACCAAGTTTTGCTTTTGTTTTGAATTACTGAGATTATTTTCATTTTCAATAAAATAAATGTGTAAAAAGTGGTTTTGTATTGGAAGCTTTTGTTACCAAGATGTTCACACTTCTCCCTTCCATGGGATGTTTGTAAGATGGATATTTCTTAGGGGTGGCTGACATCCTGCAACACTGTACACACACACAGAAATACATGCTAAGTGAGCTTTAGATAGTTAAGATAAAGTAAGTCTCTAGTTGGCCAGCATTAAATATCATGAAGTTTTCTTTGTGTTGCTGGGGAGAGCCACGCTGCCACTCAACTCTCCTTGTCTGTCCAGTTAATATTGTGAAGAAAAATAAAGTACCATGTAAGATATTGGCTGTGCCCTGGAATTGTTTGTAATGCGGTAATGTGATTTTGCTCCATCATTCAAAGAACTTCTTAACAAGCCAGCAGAGCCACTGGGAGCCTAAAGCCCTGGGGGCTCAGGCTATGGATTTGTCCTACTGGAGAAGTCACCTTAGAAGGAGGCTTTATTTCTTGGTTACTTACCCTCCTGGTGTGGCCCAAGGTGGACCAGCCTTGAGTTTTACTTCTGGAGGAAGCCATTGTGCCTGCTGGCTGTGTTCCTTCACACCAAGTGAGGATCCCAACCTCTGTGTTGCATAAGATTGTATGGAAGAGGGAGAAAGAATCTAAAACTTATGGTTTGAAGTGACTGTTTTAGGATAACCAAAGCAGTCACTAGCTTTGGAACATAAAGACCTTAAGTAGCCGGGCACCTGTTGTTGTTCAGTTGCCGGACTGCAGCATGCCAGGCTTCCTTGTCCTTCACTATCTCCCTGAGTTTGCTCAGACTCATGTCCATTGAGCCAGTGATGCCATCCAACCATCTCATCCTCTGTCATCCCCTTCTCCTCCTGCTCTCAATCTTTCCCAGCATCAGGGTCTTTTCCAGTGAATCAGCTCTTCGCATCAGGTAGTCTAAGTATTGGAGCTTCAGCTTCAGCATCAGTCCTTCCAATGAGTATTCAGGACTGATTTCCTTTAGGATGGACTGGTTGGATCTTGTAGACCAAGGGACTCTCAAGTCTTCTCCAGCACCACCGTTCGAATTACTAATTCTTCAGCGCTCAGTCTTCTTTATGGTCCAAGTCTCACATCAGGGCACCTGTGTTTCCCTCTGACACTGCTACCCTAGATAGGCCTCAGTCCTCCAAGGCTCTTCCCTCCAACTCAGCTGGTCGGGCTCTGGTGGCGGCATCCAGCTGTCGAGCCTTTGCTGGCTGCCCGCCCTGGTCCTCAGGACCTTGGAAGGTGGGTGTTGGCTTCTATTTTATAGGCAAAAACTGAGACTCATAGACAATATACCCAAGTCCTCAAACCTCGTTAACTGCAGAGGCAGGATTTGAGCTGTGGCCTGGCTTCCCAGGCCCTCACTTCCCCAGCAGTGTTCTTCGATCGGCCGCACATGGAAGCTTCGGGGCACAGCCTCTGCGAGGGGTAGGCCGGCTTGGGGTGAAGGAAGGAATCCCTGTTCTGGGCATCCTGGGGTGCTCTTTGTCCTAGGCAGCCCGGTGGTCAGGCCAGCTCTCCTCTCCCACCCTCCCTTCATCTGCAGCAGCTCATAAAACAGAGGCACACACAGCGTCCCTTCTGGAATCTGGCTGTGAGGCTCTGCGCCCTGTGCTGGCGGCCTCGCCATGACCGCGGGGAGCATCGGCTCTTCCCAGCTCCGTGTCAGTGAAGTCAAGCTGGTAGCTTGAAACTGGCCCCAGTGGAAGGATTTACACCATAGAAATGAGCACAAGTTACAAAGCAGAGCTTTCTGTCCTCCTTGCTTGCTTGCTTCCTTCCTTTTTTCCCAGACAGCCAGTTTACCTGCACACCCCTAGGCATTGTCCTGTGGTATTAAAACCACTGGGGTACCAAAAGATACGATACGAAATCCTTGGGCTGTATTAGACACTAATGCCTGGGGAGCTAACCCTTTTGCAAACCGCTTTTCCAATTCGTTGCTTTCAACATAGGTGAAAGAATACCTAGTTGAGACAGATGGCAGGTGTAGTTTTGTTTTTGTGTTTTTTTTTTTTTAATGTGATTTCAAAATATAACTCAGAAATCCGGAGCTGAGTAACATTACTATAACAAAACTCCTTCCGCTGCCTCATTCTCAGTATTCGAACGGCATTCCTCAAAGCTTACATCCATAAAAACAAAGAATGGGCTTGAAAAACGGAGAAGAGGCTTACTAGCTCTTTGTATTAATAGGTAGTTCCTATTTATAGATACATGTCCATCTTGGTGGGGAGGGCGAGGATGATAAACCAGCCCTATCTATTCCATTATCATTTATAGTCAGGAACTTCCCCAGTAGTCCAGCGGCTAAGACTCCGAGCTCCCAATGCTGGGGGCCCGAGTTCAATCTCTAGTCAGGGAACTAGATTCCACTTGCCACGACTGAAAGATTCTGCATTCTGCAACTAAAGATCTGATGGAAGGGCCTGAGTGCCACAACTAAGACCCAGCACAGCCAAATAAATAAATATTACAAAAAAAAAAAAAAAACCCAAACCCACTGTATTCAGTATTTCCAATAAAAGTAAAAATTTATATTTAATAATGATTTATCAAAATGTATAATATATTTGTATATTTTTCTCAGTTGGGTAATAATAATCATTGTATGGGCTTCCTTCATAGCTCAGTTGGTAAAGAATCCGCCTGCAGTGCATGAGGCCTCGGTTCGATTCCTGAGTTGGGAAGATCCACTGGAGAAGGGATAGGCTGCCCATTCCAGAATTCTTCAACCTGTGAACAAAAATACAAAGCCTTGCGGGCTTCCCTGGTGGCTCAGATAGTAAAGAATCTGCCTGCAATGTAGGAGACCGGGGGGTTCGATCCCTGGGTCAGAAAGATCATCTGGAGAAGGGAATAGCAACCCACTCCAGTATTCTTGCCTGGAGAATCCCATGGACAGAGGAGCCTGGTGGGCTCCAGTCCATGGGGTCATAAAGAGTTGGACATGACTGGGCAACTAACACATGGTCACAGAAACTCATAGACTTATTATGTTGTTGAAAGTTATGAGAGGTTAACCAACTTTAAACTTTCCGTTGTAAGAAATATCATATTAGGATAAAATGGAGGATTAGAGAGATGAATTTGAGAGAAGGAACAATGTAAGATTTCCTGGTGTCAAAAAATAACTTGTTCCTGTTTTTTTCATGTAGTTGACGCTCAGTATCAGATTATTTATTGTATGTAGATTCTACTGTCTATGATTAAAAATTGAGGCAACAAAGGTATTGTACAATGTCATTTGCTAAAATAACTTCTCAGACAAACTCATTATCAGTGTGTGTCAACATTCTATTTCAAACTGGCCTCGATTCAGGGATTCTTTCTGGGAAGAGACCTTCAGAGATGAAGGGATGGTGCCACAACCAAAGGCCGGTCCGGGTCTGACAGGCGTGTTTCAGGAGAGCTGAGCGGGAACCCTGACTGATCAGGATTCCTTAATCCCATTCAAGTCCATCCGGAAATTACTCCAGCATTTTATCAAGAATCATAAGTACTTCACAGAAGGGGCTATAAATTACCTCATATAGAAAAGTTCTACCATAAGTAGTTTTGGGACAATTTTCTTCCTCCTACTACTCACAACAAATCTGAAAGAAAATCCTTTGCAACTATTTATATTTAAAATTTAAAAGTTGAAACCATGTTTCTGCCATGTTGAAGGGTGGTACACGCCTTTTCACACTTCTTTCAAAGGCGCACCCGCAACGTTGGGAAATCCCTGCCCCGTCTGCCCCTCTGAGGGCTCCCTGTGGAGTTTTGTGTTGTTGTTGTTGTTGTTTTCTGCACTGCAAGGCTTATGCGATTTTAGTTTCCCGACCAGGGATGGAACCCAGGCCCCCTCGACAGTGAGAGCACAGAGTCCTCACCATTGAACTGCCAGGGAATTTCAGGAACAAAAAATTAGTAAATAAAGCCCTAGGATTACAAAAATTCAGTTAAATGCACAAGCATGCTTCTGTTGTACAGAACTGTGGGAGGCTAGTCAATTTTAAGTGTACTATTTTCATTGCATATTTATGTCTTAAAATCCCCTAATTCTGTTTCTTTTGCATTAAAAAAAACCCACAAAACTACTTCTTAGCCTGCTTGTCAATTTTCTGCCTGTGTGTCCTCGGCTGTGTGCTCTTGTATCATGTTTGAGCTATGCTGACGAAGTATCTGAGCCCATGTCTACAAGGAAAGGCAGACTTCCCTGGTGGTCCACTGGTGCCAACGCAGGGGACATGGGTTCAATCCCTGGTCCAGGAAGATCTCACATACCTTGGGGCAACTAAGAGCATGAGCCAAACTCCTGAAGCCGGGGCGCTCTAGAGCCCATGCTGCGAAGCAGAGAAGCCTCTGCAGTGAGATGCCTGCACGCCACAGCCGGAGAAAGACCCGCACAGCAACACAGCCCCAGCGCGGCCACGCGAACAAACACAACCTGCCGGCAGGAAAGGCTCTCAGCGCGTGTCCGTCCCTTTGTCTTTCCTCACCTCCGAGAGCCCTCTGACTGGTCTCCTACAGTCCCCCACTGACTCAGAATGAGAATCTCAGAGCGACTGTCAAATCTCTGAAGAGCTTGAGATTTCCCCTACTTGTGAGTTAGCATGTCAGCCTGCCACCATCTCACAGATGCTGGTGAGAACGTGAAGTGCCTGGGTCAGCGACAAGGACAGCGTGTCACTCAGAGCCACGGCATCGGCACTTCTGAGATGGCTCTCCACCCCCCGCTGCCACCAAACGACAAGAAGAGGATAGAAGACCTCGGCTCGCAGAGGGGTGTGATCTAGGAGAGGAGCTCTGCGGTTAGGAGCTTAGGAAGCTCTTGTCTTTGATGGGGACCAGTCGGCACATCAGCCCTTTGCTGTGGAAGAAGACACCAGGTCTGTCCTCTAAGGCTATAAAGCTTTGTTCTGGAAGACACTTAATCTCTGCCTTCCAACGTCCTTGGACAGGTAGTCTGGAACAAACAGCAGTCAGCGCCTCGCTTGCAGCACGAACAGGAACATGACAGACTCATGGTGAGTTGTCCCCTAAGAGTGACCTGACAAGTCCACCCCTGTTGCAGGCCAGGCCTAAGGGCAAAGACAGCAAAACGGACCCCTGTAGGCGTCGCTCCTTGAGGCTGAATATTCTAGCCACAATTCTCAGCCCTCAGCTCAGTTCAGTTCAGTTCAGTCGCTCAGTCGTGTCCGACTCTTTGGGACCCCATGAATCGCAGTTCGCCAGGCCTCCCTGTCCATCACAAACCCCTGGAGTCTACTCAAACTCATGCCCATCGAGTCTGTGATGCCATCCAGCCATCTCATCCTCTGTCGTCCCCTTCTCCTCCTGCCCCCAATCCCTCCCAGCATCGGGTCTTTTCCAATGAGTCAACTTTCTTCGCCATCAGGTGGCCAAAGTACTGGAATTTCAGCTTCAGCATCAGTCCTTCCAATGAACACCCAGGACTGATCTCCTTTAGGATGGACTGGTTGGATCTCCTTGCAGTCCAAGGGACTCTCAAGAGTCTTCTCCAACACCACAGTTCAAGAGCATCAATTTTTCGATGCTCAGCGTTCTTCACAGTCCAACTCTCACATCCATACATGACACTGGAAAAACCATAGCTTTGACCAGACGGACCTTTGTTGGCAAAGTAATGTCTCTGCTTTTTAATGTGTGATATAGGTTGGTCATAACT